>NW_020923160.1:0-2908 GCF_003984885.1 Neopelma chrysocephalum
GGAGCCTGACACTCTGGCTATCGCCTGCCCTTTGTGCGCCTCGCTCGGCTCTATGCGCGGAGACGGGACTCCCGGACCGGGCGCCTCCTGTCTGGGAGCAATCCTCGACCGTATCCGATTTTGGCCCTCAGCCGGACCCGGGACGCCAGGACGCCTGCCCGCAAACGATGGCCCTTTTTGCCCAGAAGGGGGGGCCTGACCCTCCGGCTCTCCCCTGTCCTTTGTGCACCTCGCTCGATTCTACGTGCGCAGACGGGGCTTCCAGCCCAAGCGCCTCCACTCTGGGAAGAATCCTTGACTGTATGAAATTGTAGCCCCCGGACGGCTGTCGCACCAGCCCGCAAACGACGGCCCGTTTTTCATCAGGGGCCTGACCCTCCGGCTTTAGACTGCCCTTTGTGCACCTCGCTTGGCTCTAAGCGTGCAGCCAAAGCTCCTGGCCCCGGCGCCTCCGGTCTGGAAGGAATCCTCGATCGTATGCAATTTTAGCCCCCGACCAGCCGGTGCGCCGGCCCGCGAATGACGGCCCCTTTTGCCTAGAAGCAGGGGCTCGACTCTCCGCCTATCGCCTGCCCTTTGTGCGCCTCGCTCGGCTCTACGCGCGCAGCCGGGGCTCCTGGCCCCGGTGCCTCCGGTCTGGGAGGAATCCTCGACCGTATCCGATTTTGGACCTCGACCAGCCCCGGGCCGCCCAAGGCGCCTGCACGCAAACGACGGCACGTTTTGCCCAGAGGGAGGGGCCTGACCCACCGGCTCTCGCCTGCCCTTTGTGCGCCTCGCTTGGCTCTACGCGCGCAGCTGGGGCTCCCGCCACCCTAGACTCCTGCCTGGGAGGAATGCTCGACCGTATCCGATTTTGGACCTCAGGCAGCCCAGGGAGGCCAGGACGCCTGCCCGCGAATTACGACCCGTTTTGCCCAGAAGGAGGGGCCTGACCCTCCAGCTCTCGCCTGCCCTTTGTGCGCCTCGCTTGGTTCTACGCGCGCAGATGGGGCTCATGGCCCCCTCGCCTCCGGTCTGGTAGGAATCCTCGACTGTATCCGATTTTGGACCTCGGGTAGCCCAGGCCCGCCCAAGACGTCTGTCCGCAAACGACGGCTTTTTTGCCCAGAAGTTGGGGTCTGACCCTCCGGCTCTCGCCTGCCTTTTTTGCGCCTCGCTCGGCTCTACGCGCCCAGCCGGGGCTCGCGGCCCCTGCGCTTCCGGTCAGGGAGGAATCCTCGACCGTATCCAATTTCAGACCTCGGCCAGCCCCGGGTTGTCAAAGGGGCCTGCCCGGAAATGACGGTCGTTTTTGCCCAGAAGGAGGAGCCTGACCCTCCGGCTCTCGCCTGCCCTTTGTGCGCATCGCTCGGCTCTACACGCGCGGAAGGGGCTCCCGGCCCCGGCGCCTCCTACCTGGGAGGAATCCTTGAACGTATCTGATTTTGGACCTCGGCCGGCCCCGGGCCACCCAAGGCGCCTGCCCGCCAACGACAGCCCTTTTTGCCCAGAAGGAGGGACCTGACACTTTTACTCTCGCCTGCCCTTTGTGCGCCTCGCTCAACTTTACGCGCTGGCCCGCGAACGACGGCCCTTTTGGCCAAGAAGGAGGGGCCTGACCCTCCGGATCTCGTCTGCCCTTTGTGTGCCTTGCTCGGCTCTACGCACGCAGACGGGGATCCCGGGCCAGGTGCCTCCTGTCTGGACGGAATCCACGACCGTATGCAATTATAGCTCCCAGACAACTGGCGCACCTGCCCGCAAACGACGGCACTTTTTGCCCAGAAGGAGGGGCCTGACCCTCCAGCTTTCACCTGCTCTTTGTGCTCCTCGCTCGGTTCTACGCGCGCAGATGGGGCTCACGGCCCCCTCGCCTCCGGTCTGGGAGGAATCCTCGACCACATGCAATTATAGACCCCGGACGGCTGGCGCATAGGCCTGCGAACGACGGCCCTTTTTGCCAAGAAGGATGGACCTGACCCTCCGGCTCTCGCCTGCCCTTTGTGCACCTCGCTTGGTTCTACGTGCGCAGCTGGGTTTCCCGCCCCCTTCGACTCCGGTGTGGGCTGAATGGTCGATCGTATCCGATTTTGGACCATGGCCGGCGCGCCGGCCTGCGAACGACGGCCCTTATTCCCCAGAAGGAGAGACCTGACCCTCCGGCTCTCGACAGCCCATTGTGCGCCTCGCTTGGCTCTACGCGCGCTGACGGGACTCCCGGCCCTGGCGCCTTGGTTCTTGGAGGAATCCTCGACGGTACCTGATTTTTGACCTCGGCCAGCCCCGGACTGCCCAAGGCGCCTGCCCGCGATCGACGGCCCTTTTTGCCCAGAAGGAGGGGCCTGACCCACCGGCTCTCTCCTGCCCTTTGTGCGCCTCGCTTGGCTCTAAGCGCGCAGCCGTGACTCGTGGCCCCGGCACCTCCGGTCTGGAAGTAATTCTCGACCGTATGCAATTTTATCCCCCAGGCGCCAGGCGCGCTGGTCCGTGAACGACGGCCCTTTTTGCCCAGAAGGAGGGACCTGACCCTCTGGCTCTTGCCTGCCCTTTTATCGCCTCGCTCGGCTCTACGCGCGCAGCTGGGGATCCCGGTCAATTAGCCTCAGGTCTGGGAGGAAACCTCGACCGTATGCAATTATAGTCCCCAGACGACTGGCGCACCGGCCTGCAAACGACGGCCCTTTTTGCCCAGAAGGAGGGGTCTGACCCTCCGACTCTCGCCTACCCTTTGTGCGTCTCGCTCGGCTCTACGCGCGCAGACAAGGCTCCCGGCCCCGGCGCCTTGGTTCTTGCAGGAATCCTCGACCGTACCTGATTTTGGACCTCGGCCAGCCTCGGGACGCCAAAGGCGCAAGACCGCGGACGACGGCCCTTTTTGTCCAGAAGGAGGGGCCTGACCCTCCGGCTCTCACCTGCCCTTTGTGCG
>NW_020923161.1:0-3064 GCF_003984885.1 Neopelma chrysocephalum
TTTCCCTCCCATTTTTCCCACTTCTTTCCCACTTTCCCTCTTATTATTCCACTTCTTTCCCATTTTCCCTCCTATTTTTCCCTCTTTCCCTCCTATTTTCCCACTTCTTTCCTCCTTTCCCTCCTATTTTTCCCCCTTTCCCTCCCATTTTTCCCACTTCTTCCCCCCTTTCCCTCCTTTTTTCCCATCCCCGTGCCTGGAAAAGCGGGATTTTCCCCGGGAATCTTCGGGAAAGGCCTGTTTGTATCGGGGTTTGGAAGGACAATCCTTGAGCCGCCGTTTTGCGGGAATGACCTTGGTGGGATTTTGGGATTAAGGAGGGATTTGGGCCGATTAAATTCCGATTTCTTTGCCCTCGCTCTGCCCTTGGAAAGGAAATTCCAGGCCTGGAATAACTTGTTTTTTTCCAGCTTTTCTGTTTGCTGGGATGGCCCAAAAACAGGGAGAAGGGAGAGATTCCTGAGGAAAGGTCGGAGGTCAGGGATGGGCCGGGATTTTGGGAATTCAGCCGGGCCTGGGGCCATTTCCTGATCCCAAAAAACCGGCTGGAAATCCCAAAAAAGACCCCTGAAGGGGCTCCAGGAGAGCTGGAGAGGGATTTGGGATCAGGGCCTGGAATGCCAGGACCCAGGGAATGGATCCCAGTGGGAAAGGGGAGATTGGGAAGGGATTCCTGGCTGGGAGGGTGGGGAGGGGCTGGGCTGGAATTCCCAGAGAAGCTGTGGCTGCCCCTGGATCCCTGGGAGTGTCCAAGGAAAGGTTGGATTCCCTGGGATAGTGGGAGGTGTCCCTGAACATGGAATGGGATGAGTTTTAAGGTCTCTTCCCACCCAAACCAGTCTGGGATCCCGGGATTCCATGGAGCTGGGATGGCTCCAGGCTGGGATCCTCAGTTTTTCAGCAGCCAAATCCCTGTGGGATGTGATTCCATGGGATGAAAGGAAAACACTGAGCTCCAGGGAGAGCTTGGAGCACATTCCAGAGGCTGAAGGGGCTCCAGGAGAGCTGGAGAGGGATTTGGGATCAGGGCCTGGAATGACAGGACCCAGGGAATGGATCCCACTGGGAAAGGGGAGATTGGGAAGGAATTCCTGGCTGGGAGGGGCTGGGCTGGAATTCCCAGAGAAGCTGTGGCTGCCCCTGGATCCCTGGGAGTGTCCAAGGCCGGGTTGGATTCCTTGGAATAACGGGATGTGCCGGGGTTGGAACAGGATCCCTTCCCAGCCTGGAGCCATCCCGGGATTCCCGGTTATCCCTGGGCCATTCCCACCTTTCCCCTCTCGCCGGAGGAAGAGACGCGCTCGGGGGGGGGGGGGAAACGCTTTTTCCCGCTTCCATCCTTCCAGAATTCCCAATTTCCCGGCGAATTCCCACTTTCCCGGAGCCGCAGCAGTGACGCCCTCGCTCGTCTGGCGCATTCCCTGTTTTGGGTTTTTTTTGGGATCGGCTCCATCCGCTCCAAACCCCCGGGGGGGGGGGGGGGGGCTCTTTTCCCTGTTTTTCCCAAAAACCTGGAAAAAAAAACCCCGGAGACTCTTCCAGCGACATTCCCACCCCCCCCGTTATCCCGGTGGGAATGACTCAGCATCTCCGTGCTCCCTGAATTCCCGGGAATTCTGAGCATCATCATCATCTCCATCATCATCCCCAGCATTCCCGGGAAAAAAGCGATGCCGCCGGGAAAAAGCGGGATCCGCCTTCCCTGGGATCCCGTTGGATCAAATCCATGGCTTTGACCGCTCTGGAATCCATCGGATCCATGGGATCCTTGGGATCCGGCTGCTCCTTGGGAATGCTGCACGTGCCGGGAGCAGGTACCGGGATAATCCCGGCAAAAAGGGGTTGGGATTTTCCCGGGTTTTTTGGGTTATTTGGGGTTATTTTGGGATTTTTCCCGTTTTTCTTGGGGGGGGGGGAAGGGGGTTTGTTCCCGGTGGGAATTGCGTTGGGATGAAGGAATTTGGGAGCCAAGGGGGGGGTGTGGGAATTTGGTGTTGGAAGGTGGAATGTCGGGATATCCGGGATGAGGGGGGGGTGTTCCGGTCTTGGAATTAGAGGTGGGAATGTTTGGGGGGATCCAGACTTGGATCTGGGTCGTTCTCTTGGAAAGGTGGGAATAAAACAAGGGAAAAAGAAAAGAGGGAAAAAGAAAAGAGGGAAAAATCAAAGAGGGAAAAATAAATCAGGGAAAAAGAAAAGAGGGGAAAAGAGGGAAAAAGAAAAGAGGGAAAAGTAAAACAGGGGAAAAGAAAAGAGGGGAAAAGAAAAGAGGGAAAAATAAAAGGGAAAAAGAAAAGAGGGAAAAGAAAAACAGGGAAAAATAAAAGAGGGAAAAAGAAAACAGGAAAAAAATCAAACAGGGAAAAATCAAACAGGGAAAAATAAAAGAGGGAAAAAGAAAAGAGGGAAAAAGAAAAGAGGGAAAAAGAAAAGAGGGAAAAATCAAAGAGGGAAAAATAAAACAGGGAAAAAGAAAACAGGGAAAAATCAAACAGGGAAAAATCAAACAGGGAAAAATAAAAGAGGGAAAAAGAAAAGAGGGAAAAATCAAACAGGGAAAAGAAAAACAGGGAAAAAGAAAAGAGGGAAAAGAAAAACAGGGAAAAATAAAAGAGGGAAAAAGAAAAGAGGGAAAAAAACCCAGGGAAAAATCAAACAGGGAAAAAGAAAAGAGGGAAAAAGAAAAGAGGGAAAAATCAAACAGGGAAAAATAAAACAGGGAAAAAGAAAACAGGGAAAAAGAAAACAGGGAAAAATCAAACAGGGAAAAATAAAAGAGGGAAAAATAAAAGAGGGAAAAAGAAAAGAGGGAAAAATCAAACAGGGAAAAGAAAAACAGGGAAAAAGAAAAGAGGGAAAAATCAAAGAGGGAAAAATCAAACATGGAAAAATCTCCCTTTTTTCCTGAATGTCCCCGTGATTTTTAATCTGGATTTTAAGGATTTCTGGGTGTTTGTATCCCTGGAATTAGTGCTGGGAATGTTTGGGGATGTTTTCCCGAGGTTGAGGCTTTAAAATCCCCATTTTCCCTGGAAAAAAGGTGGTGGAAAGCGAGGAATTCCTC
>NW_020923162.1:0-187 GCF_003984885.1 Neopelma chrysocephalum
AATATACCATCTCTGTATTATCCCTTGCCTGGAACATCCAGTGTCCGAAACATTCCATATCCAGAACATCTCATGCCAGGAACATCCTGTGTCTGGAATATCCTGTGTTCGGAAGATCCCATGCCTGGAACATCCAGTGGCTGGAACATTCCGTATCCGGAACATCCCGTGCCTGGAACATCCCGTG
>NW_020923162.1:197-1740 GCF_003984885.1 Neopelma chrysocephalum
GTGTCCGGAAGATCCCGTGCCAGGAACATCCCGTGCCTGGAACATCCCGTGTCTGGAACATTCCATGTCTGGAATATCCGGTGTCAGGCCTATCTGGTGTCAGGAATATCTGGTCTCCAAAACATCCCGTGTTTGGAACATTCCGTGCCTGGAACATCCTGTGTCCAGACCATCCCGTGTCTGGAATAACCCATGTCTGGAATATCCCGTGTCCGGAATATACCATCTCTGTATTATCCCTTGCCTGGAACATCCAGTGTCCGGAACATTCCGTATCCGGAACATCCCATGCCAGGAACATTCTGTGTCTGGAATATCCCATGTCTGAATATCCCATCACTGGACCACCCGTGTCTGGAACACCCTATATCCGGAACATCCTGTGTTCGGAACATATCATGTCTGGAACATTCCGTGTCTGGAACATCCCGTGTGCGGAGCTTTCCATGTCTGGAATATCCCGTGTGCGGAGCTTTCCATGTCTGGAATATCCCGTGTCAAGAATATCCGCTGTCAGGAGTATCCGGTGCCAGGAATATCCCATCTCCAGAATATCCCGTGTTCGGAACATTCCGTGCCTGGAACATCCCGTGTCCGGAACATCCCGTGTCCAGAACATCCCTTGTCTGGAATATCTCATGTCTGGAATATCCCCTGTCCGGAATAATCCATCTCTGGAATATCCCAGGTCTGAAACACCCCGTGTCCGGAAAATCCCTTGCCTGGAACATCCCGCGTCCAGAACATCCCGTGTCTGGAATATCCCGGGTCTGGAACATCCCGTGTCTGGAACATCCCGTATCTGGAACATCCCGTGTCTGGAATATCCCGTATCTGGAACATCCCGTGTCTGGAATATACCGGGTCTGGAACATCCCGTGTCCGGAAGATCCCGTGCCTGGAATATCCAGTGCCTGAAACATCCTGTGTCTGGAATATTCCGTATCCGGGACATCCCGAGTTCTGAACACTCCGTGTCTGAATATGCCATCTCTGGACCACCCGTGTCTGGAACACCCCGTGCCTGGAACATTCTTTGCCTGGAACATCCTGGGTCTGAAATATTCCATGCATGCAACATCCCGTGTCCGGAACATCCCATCTCTGGAATATCCCATGTCTGGAACATCCTGTGTCCGGAAGATCCTGTGCCTGGAACATTCTGTGCCTGGAACATCCTGGGTCTGGAACATTCCACGTCCGGAATATCCCATGTCTGGAATATCCCAGGTCTGGAACATCCCGTGTCCGAAAGATCCCGTCTCTGGAACACAGGGACAGCAGGGAGGGGCCCACATCCCCCTGGCCAGCACTTGTGGCAGCAGCTGCCTGTCCCTGCCTGCCTGTCTCTGGGTGAGGAGCTGTTCCTGCCAGCAGCCCCTCCCTGTGCCCAGCTCAGCTCCCTGCCAGTGCTGCCAGAGCCATCCCCAGCCCAGTGCCCAGGGGCAGCTCTGCCTGGGCAGGGGCTGCAGAGCAGATCCCAGACAGCCTGCGGTTGAGAGCTGCCCCTGGCAGGCAGCAGAGTCCCTGCCCCAGCACACAG
>NW_020923163.1:0-3225 GCF_003984885.1 Neopelma chrysocephalum
AAACACCAGGTCCCCAGGCACATCCTGGCACACCACAGTGCCCAGGAATCACCACCCGGCAGCGGCTGGAGCCACCGGCACGTCCTGGCACATCCCGGCACATCCTGGTGCTCGGGGTGCGGGGCTGGAAGCCGCCGAAGTCCTTGGCACCTCCTGGCACATCCCAGAGGAGGGTGCCAAGGACGCAGCACTGGCAGTCACGGGGGAACCAGGCACGCCCCAGTGCTCAGGTTGCACCACTGGCAGCTACCAGGTCCCTGGCACATCCCAGTGCCAGGACTCACCGCTGGCAGTCCTCAGAGCCCCTGCCATCTCCCAGCACATCCTGGTACTCAGGATGCGCTGCTGGAAGCCACAGAAGCTCCTGGCGCATCCTGGTAACATCCCAGTGCCCAGGATTCAGCTCTTGGCATCTGCTGGAGACTCTGGCACCTCCTGGTACCGAGGACACATCACTGGCAGCCGTAAGGACCCCTGGCACATCCCAGTGCTCGGGATGCGCTACTGGCAGCCACCGGAACCCCTGGCACCTCCCAGCACATCCCAGCGCTCAGGATGTGGCACTGGCAGCCACCAGGCCCCCCGGCACATCCTGGCACTCAGGGGCAGAGGGTGGGGGGCTCTGGCCAGGCCAGCTGGGGCCCGGCGATGCCAGTGCCAGTCCCCGCGCCCATCCCAGCGCCGGTGGCGGTGCCAGTCCCCGTGCCAGCGGTGCCCGCCCCGGTTTTGGCGCGGCTGTGGGTGCGCTCGTGGCGCTCCAGGTGAGTCTTGCGGGTGAAGCCGCGGCCGCAGCGGGCGCAGTGGTGGGGCCGCAGCCCCGTGTGCACGGCCTCGTGCCGGTCCAGGTTGGTCTTGGAGCTGAAGCGGCGCCCGCAGCGGGCACAGGCGTGGGGGCGGGTGCCCGAGTGCACCAGCAGGTGCCGCGCCAGGTGCGCCTTGCGCCCGAAACCGCGCCCGCACTGCGGGCAGGAGAAGGGGCGCTGGGCGGGGGGCGCCTGCGGGGCGGGCCGGGGGTCCTGGGCGAAGGGGCGCTGGGCGGGGGGCGCCTGGGACGCGTGCTGGGTGAAGGGGTGCTCGGCGCCGGGCACCTGCGACAGGCGCTGGGGGTCCTGGACACCGGGCACCTGTGGGGGCTGCAGGAGGTGCTGGGGGTCCCGGGCGCCGGGCGCCTGTGGCGGGTGCCGGGGGTCCTGGGTGCAGCCACGGCCACACTTGGCACCGGGCACCTGCAGTGGGTGCTGGGGGTCCTGGGCGCGGCCGTGGCCGCACTCGGCACAGCCCGGGGGTCGGATCTCCAGGTGCTGCCACAGGTGCGGCGCCGGGCTCTGCTTCCAGCCGAGGCTCGTCCCGCACTGGGGGCAAGGGAGGGGCTTCTCCTCGGCGGGGACATCCCCATCCTCATCCCGGTGCCCATCCAGGTGTCCGTTCCCGTCCCCCGGGTGCAGCGGCGGGCGCGACGCCGGGCTCTGCTTCCAGGCGAGGCTCATCTCGCACCCCGGGCAGGGCGGCGGCTTCTCCTCGGGGGGCACCTCCCCGTGCCCGTGCCCGTCTCGGTGGCCCTGGGCGGGCTCCGCGTGCAGGCGCAGGTGGCGCAGGAGGTGCTGGCGGTGGGCGAAGCGGCGGGCGCAGCGCGGGCAGGGGTGGGGCCGCTCCCCGGTGTGGGTGCGCAGGTGCCGGTCCAGGTGGGTTTTCTTGCGGAAGCGGCGGGCGCAGCGCGGGCAGGGGTAGGGCCGCTCCCCGGTGTGCGTCCGCAGGTGGGAGCGCAGGTGGATGCGCTGGCGGAAGCGGCGCCCGCAGTGGGGGCAGGGGAAGGGGCGCTCGCCCGTGTGCACCCGCAGGTGCCGCGTCAGGTGAGCCTTCTTCCCGAAGGCCTTCCCGCACTGGGAGCAGGAGAAGGGCCGCGGGGCGGGCTGGGAGCGGCGCTCGTGCTCCATGGGGTCAGGGCTCGTCCCGGGGCCCAGCCCGATCCCGGGGCCGGTCTCGATCCTGGCGCCGAAGCCAATCCCGATCCCGGTGCCATCCAGGCGCTGCCCCAGCCCCCAGGTTGGCAGCACCCCGTACCCCAGCTCCTCCGGGCACGGCTCCTCCACTTTGCAGGCGCCGGCAATTCCTGGCGTCCCGGCGGGATCGGGGGGGACGGCGCCGGGAAGGGGCTGCGGAGCCAGCGGGGCCTCGGCTCCGGCTGCCCAGGCCTCGTCCTCCTCCTCCTCCTCCACCTTCACCTTCCGCACCAGCCAGTGCTCTGCGGGGACACGGGGGGGGAGACATGCCAGGGATGGGATGTCCCGGCACGGCCACCAGCACTAGGACATGGTGACTGTCACCCCAAGGACTTAGAGCTGCCACTGGCCCACGGACACAGTGACTGTCACCCAAGGGCCTGGAGCTGCCACCGGCCCTGGGACATAGTGACCATCAAGGCCAGTGGCACCAGGGACACACCACCCGAGGACCCAGCACTGCCAGCAGCCCCAGGACAGGGTGACAGTGACCGTGTGGCCCCGGTGTTCCCAGGGGACCCCCGGCAGTGCCGGTGTCACAGCCGTGTTCCTCACCTGAGCCGTGGAGCTCCGGGTCCTCCAGATTGTCCTCATCGCCTTCAGGGGTCACCTCCACCTTGGGGACCACCGGCCACACTGAGGGGACAAGGGGCACAGCCAGGTCTCCCCCCTGCTCCAGGGTGGCCCCAAGTACACCGGGACCACCCTGGTGCCCTCCTGACACCCCCCAGGGCCCCAGTGCCCACCTGAGCTGGCACATCCTGGTGCCTCCATCTCCTCCAGCTCCACCTTGGCCACGGCGAGACCTGCGGGGGGTGGGGGGTAGCACCGGCTGAGACCCCTAGACCCGAACTGGGGATCCCCCTGAGCCCCCCTCAGGGGGTTGGGATCCCCGGGACGCCCAGGACCCCCAGCACGTACCCAGGGCACAGTGGGGGTCGACGCTGTCCTGCATGGTGGTGGGTCCAGGGGGTTCGAGGAGGGTTTGCGGGGGTCCGGGGGGTCCCGTGGGGTGCGGGGGTCCGGCGCTCAGCGGGGCTGGGGGTGGGCAAGAGCCGCGGGCTCGCTCGGGGGGCCAGGGGTCCCGGGGAGCCCCCAGCCAAGGGATGGGGATCCGGGGGCGTGCAGGGGGTCCCCGCCAGCCCTGACCCCTCCCAGCGAAGAGGGGAAGTCTCGGGCCCCCCTACCCCGGGGGCACGCCCCGGGGGTCCCCCACCGGGGGGGG
>NW_020923164.1:0-2532 GCF_003984885.1 Neopelma chrysocephalum
CCAAAGGGATCAGCAGCCCTTTGCCCAGGACAGAAAGCCTGGGAGCTTTGGCTTTGAGGTGCAGTTGGTGGCGCAGTCTGAGCACTCCGTGGGCAGGCAGAGCTTTCTGTGATCGCAGCTTTTCCCTGGGAGAACTCTTCATTTGGATGGGGTTCGGGGCGGGGGGGGCCGGCAGCGGCTGCCTTCGGCTGACCAAAGGGATCAGAAGCCCTTTGCCCAGGACAGAAAGCCTGGGAGCTTTGGTTTTGAGGTGCAGTTTGTGGCACAGCCTGAGCACTCCGTGGGCAGGCAGAGCTTTCTGTTCTGGAACATTTTCCGTGGGAGGAATCTTCATTTGGATGGGTTTTTGGGCAGGGGGTCCTGCACCAGCGGCCCTGGGCTAATAAAAGGCTTCAGCAGCCCTTTGCCCAGGACAGAAAGCCTGGGAGCTTTGGCTTTGAGGTGCAGTTGGTGGCGCAGCCTGGGCACTCCTTGGGCAGGCAGAGGTATCTGTGCTGACACTTTTTCCCTGGGAGGAATCTACATTTGAGTGGGCTTTGAGGTCGGGGGGCTGGCACCGGCGGCCCGGAATTGACCAAAGGGATCACCGGCCCTTTGCCCAGGACAGAAAGCTTAGGAGCTTTGGCTTTGAGGTGCCGTTGGTGGCACAGCCTGGGCACTCCGTGGACAGGCAGAGCTTTCTGTGCTGGAACCTTTTCCCTGGGAGGAATCTTCATTTGGATGGGTTTTGGGGCGGGGGGAGCCGGCACCGGCATCCCAGGGCTGACCAAAAGGATCAGCAGCCCTTTGCCCATAGTCAGAAAGCCTGGGAGCTTTGGCTTTGAGGTGCAGTTGGTGGCGCAGACTGGGCACTCCGTGGGCAGCCAGAGCTTTCTGTGCTGGCCCCTTTTCCCTGGGAGGAATCTTCATTTGGATGGGTTTTGGGGCGGGGGAGTCCGGCACCGGCGGCGCGGGGCTGACCCAAAGGATCAGCAGCCCTTTTCCCCAGGACGGAAAGCTTGGGAGCTTTGGCTTGGAGGTGCAGTTGGTGGCGCAGCCTGGGCACTCCGTGGGCAACCAGATTTCTCTATATTGGACCCTTTTCCCTGGGAGGAATCTTCATTTGGATGGGTTTTGGGGCACGGGGGGGGGCGCAGCACGGGCGGCCCATGGCTGTCTTAAGGGATCAGCAGTCGTTTGGGCAGGACAAAAATCCTGGGAGCTTTGGCTTTGAGGTGCAGTTGGTGGCGCAGCCTGGGCACTCCTTGGGCAGCCAGAGCTTACTGTTCTGACCACATTTCCCTGGGAGGAATCTTCATTTGGATGGGTTTTGGGGCGGGGAGGGCCGGCACCGACCGCTTGGGGCTGGCCAAAGGGATCAGCCGCCCTTTGCCCAGGACAGAAAGCCTGGGAGCTTTGGCTTTTGGGTGCAGTTGGTGGCGCAACCAGGGTACTCCATGGGCAGCCAGAGCTTTCTGTGATCGAAATTTTTCCCTGGGAGGAATCTTCATTTGGATGGGTTTTTGGGCAGGGGGGGCCGGAACCGGCGGCCCGGGGCTGACTTAAGGGATCAGCAGCCCTTTGCCCAGGACAGAAAGCCTGGGAGCTTTGGCTTTTGGGTGCAGTTGGTGGCGCAGCCTGGGCACTCCTTGGGCAGCCAGAGCTTTCTGTGCTGAGACCTTTTCCCTTGGAGGAATCTTCATTTGGATTGGGTTTGTGGAAGGGGGGGCCTGAACCGACGGCCCGGGGCTGAGCAAAGGGATCAGCATCCCATTGCCCAGGACAGAAAGCCTGGGAGCTTTGGCTTTTGGGTGCAGTTGGTGGCGAAGCCTGGGCACTCGGTTGGCAGCTGGAGCTTTCTGTGCTGGCCTCTTTTCCCTGGGAGGAATCTTCATTTCTATAGGTTTTGGGGCGGGGGGGCCGGCACCGACCGCTCGGGGCTGGCCAAAGGGGTCAGCAGCCCTTTGCGCACGACAGAAAGCCTGGGAGTTTTGGCTTTTGGGTGCATTTGGAGGTGCAGCCTGGGCATTCCGTGGTCAGCCAGAGCTTTCTGTGATAGAAACTTTACCCTGGGAGGAATCTTCATTTGGATGGGGTTTGGGGCAGGAGGGACCGGAATCAACCACCCGGGGCTGACCAAATGGATCAGCAGCCCTTTGCCCAGGACAGAAAGCCTGGGAGCTTTGGCGTTGAGGTGCAGTTGGTGGCTCAACCTGGGCACTCTGTGGGTAGCCAGGGCTTTCTGTGTTGGAACACTTTCCCTGGGAGGAATCTTCATTTGGATGGGTTTTGGGGTAGGGGGGACTGTCACCGGCCGCCCGGGGCTGACCAAAGGGATCAGCAGCCCTTTTCCCCAGGACAGAAAGCCTGGGAGCTTTGGCTTTTGGGTCCAGTTGGTGGTGCAACCTGGGCACTCTGTGGGCAACCAGATTTCTCTATATTGGAACCTTTTCCCTTGGAGAAATCTTAATTTGGATGGATTTTGGGGCGGGGAGAGCCGGCATCGGCATCCCAGGGCTGACCAAAAGGATCAGCAGCCCTTTGCCCATTGTC
>NW_020923165.1:0-456 GCF_003984885.1 Neopelma chrysocephalum
CCCCAGTGCCCCCAGTGCCCCCCAGTGCACTGAAACTCCCTCCCAGTGCCTCCCAGTATACCCCAGTATCTTCCAGTCTCTCCCAGTATATCCCAGTGCCCCCCAGTCCCTCCCAGTGCCCCCGCTGACGGTGCCACTGGTGCCACCGGTGCCACCTGGCCCTGTCCCCCCCCGGCTATTTCGGGTCCCCCCGCACCTGTCCCTGCCCTTCCCCCACCCCGGGCCCCCCGCCAGACCCTCCCCCACCCCGAGGGGACACGGGGGGGGGGCTCAGGGCACTGGGAGGCACTGGGAGAAACTGGGAGGCACTGGCAGGTACTGGGAGGGAGTTCGGTGCACTGGGAAGAGACTGGGATGGACTGGGGGGAGCTGGGGGGTGCTGGAAAGGGATTTGGGGATACTGGGAGGGACTGGGAGGGAGTTTCAGTGCACTGGGGGGCACTGGGGGCACTGGGG
>NW_020923166.1:0-734 GCF_003984885.1 Neopelma chrysocephalum
ACTTGAAATTAGGGAACAACCCTAAATATGGCGAGAGATGAGGAAACAACCCTAAAAACGGTGGGAAATGAGGGAATAGCCCTAAAAATGGCAGGAAATGATGGAACAGCCCTAAAAACGGCAAGAAAATAGAAAATCACCTCAAAAATGACTGGAAATGAGGGAACAACCCTAAAAACAGCAAGAAATGAGGAAATCACCTCAAAAATGGCAGGAAATGAGGGAATAGCCCTAAAAATGGTGGGAGATGAGGAAACAATCCTAAAAATGGCGGGAAATGACAAAACAGCCCTAAAAATGGCAGGAAATGAGAAAATCACCTCAAAAATGGCAGCAAATAAGGAAACAACCCTAAAAATGGCGGGAAATGATGGAACAGCCCCAAAAACGGCGGGAAATTAGAAAATCACCTCAAAAATGACTGGAAATAAGGGAACGACCCTAAAAATGGCAGGAAACGAGAGAATCACCTTGATAATGGTGGGAAATGAGGAAACAACCCTAAAAATGGCGGGAAATGAGGGAACAGTCCTAAAAATGGTGGGAAACGAGGAAATTGCCTCAAAAATTACTTGAAATTAGGGAACAACCCTAAATATGGCGAGAGATGAGGAAACAACCCTAAAAACGGTGGGAAATGAGGGAATAGCCCTAAAAATGGCAGGAAATGATGGAACAGCCCTAAAAACGGCAAGAAAATAGAAAATCACCTCAAAAATGACTGGAAATGAGGG
>NW_020923167.1:0-27539 GCF_003984885.1 Neopelma chrysocephalum
TCACTCCCAGTTCACCCCATTGCAGAGCAGAGACATGGGGATACTTTTTTGGGGTTTTTGCTTCCAGTTGCCCCACCTGAGGGAGTGGAATTTCTAAGGCAGAAATCCTTGGCATTTATACTTCTGTCTATGAGACACTGTGTGGGTCCTGTGAGACACAGAGATCATCCCTTCCTGCAGTGTGGGGCAGACAGTCTGTCCATCAGCCCTGCTCTCAGCTGCCCAAGGCTGTCACCTCTCTGAGCTGGAGGGCAAAAGCACTCAAGTGTTCCCCTGAGGAGAAACTGGACCCTGCTGGGAGCTGGTGACTCCAGATCTGCAAACTCCTCATCTTGTCTCATCCCACCAAGGCAGATCTCAGCTCTGCCCTCCCAGCCAGGGGCACAGAGGGCTCATTCCAGCTGCCTGCACACACTTTCCAGCCCCACTGCCATGGCCTCAGTGCTGAGGGGCTGTGGGGAGCACAGAGCTGGAATGGGAGAGCTGTGTCCTTCAGGAAGGCAGCCTGAAGCACAGCAGGATCATGCAGGGACAGAACTGCAGATGTTACATCCTGAATGGAGAGTCCTGCAGACTCTTTTTCCAGAGCTCCCACCTGAGCTGGGAACAAAGGCAGCATGAAGAGGAGAGGAAATTGAGACATTCCCCCCCCTCCTCTGGAGGCCCTACAGGGACACAGAGATGGGCAAAGGGAGTTTCCCCTCCTCAGGGCTCCACTGCCAGGAAGGTAACTCATGTCACTGAGCCCCTGGCCATGGAGGGAAAGGCTCTGCTGGGTGGTGAAGGAAATCAGGGCCTTGTTCTGGGCAAGAAATCAGCAGTGCAGGGGAGGGCCCAGAACTGCCCTTACCCCCTCCCAGGGCATTTCAGCAGCAGCTCCCTCTCGGTCTCTGCCCTGGGCTCTGTTGCCTGGAGCTGTCCCTGCCAGCAGCTGTTTCCCTGTGCCCAGGGCTGGGCCTTGCCACTGCTGCCAGAGCCCATCCCAGCCCTGGGGGCTAAGCTGTGCCCTGCAGAGCCCTCCCAGCAGCACAGAGCACTGCCCAGGGGCATCTCTGTCTGGGCAGGATCTGATGCAAAGTCAGAGCAACCCTGAGGAGGCTGGAAAAGTGACACTGGTGCTGCCTGTAAGGCACCATGTGCTGATTTCTGATACTCTCTGCTTTATTTACCTCTGAACAAAACAGATTTGGAATTCCAGTCCCTCCCCCTCAAATAACAAATTAATTTCCATTTTTCATTGCCCACAACATAAACCAGAGCAGAACAACATCATTCCTTTGAGGCAATCCTTGCATTTCGGTGCTTCTTGAAAAGTCTCCTGTAAAATGTCCTATAGGTCTCTCCAGCTGTGAGCAGCCCTGGCTCATGAAGTACCCTATGTATGAAAAGGCTTCAGCCCTCCAAGTCATTGTCCTTCCCCAGCCCTTCTCCCAGCCCTGGGAGCAGCTCCCCGGGCCGGCTGAGAGCTGCCCCTGGCAGGCAGCAGAGTCCCTGCCCAGCACAGCGCCCTGGGCTGCAGGACCCTGCTCTGCCCCACAGCCCTGGGCACCCCTGGCTGCACCCCCGGCTTCACAGCTCTGCCAAACTGCCCCAAAACAGCCCCCTGCTCACCCATCCCATCAGCTGGGGCTGGGCCAGCTTTAGGAGATGCCTCCAGGAGCTGCCCCTGCACTGCCCTGCAGCCACAGACTCACCGTGTGCAGCCCTGCCAAGATTCCTCCTGCAGGGAGCTCTCAGCTCTCCTGCCAGTGCTGAGCCCCTGGAAGCTCTGTGTGTGCCCTGCTGGTGTCCCTGAGCTGCCCTGGCAGTGCCCTCAGCCCTGCTGGGCTGTGCAGAGGAGCTGGTCCTGGGCAGAGCTGTCTCTTTGAAGCTCTTCTTGGTTGCCAGGAGCTCCCTGTGTGCCAGGAGCCCGGCCCAGCTCAGCAGCACAGCAACAGCCCCAGGCATTTCATGACCCTCGAGGGGGTTTGGGGATGAGTCCCTGAACATCAGACCCTGAGGAAAGTTGAAGAAACCTCTTGAGAAACCAAAGTGAGATTAAAACTGTAAAGTTTCTTGTAGTGTTAATGGGTCCCACTGAGGGACCCAACTGAGAAAACATCCCCAGCATCTGGTAAGAGCACAAACCTGGACAGAGGGATGACAGGTCACCGAATCACAGAATCATCAAGGTTGGAACAGACCTTCAAGATCTTCTGGTCGAACTGTCAACCCAGCACCACCAGAATCACCCCTAAACCATATCCCAAAGTGCGACATCCAGACACCATCTGAACATGTTCAGAGACTCCGCCACCTCCCTGGGTTACTTGTTCCTTAAAAACTCTCTCAGTGAAAAAAAAGGTTTTTTTTAATATATAATCTGAACCTTGCCCTATGCAACTTAAGGGCATTTCCTCATGTCCTATCACTAAAGGTTTTGCAGAAGAGACCAACCTCCACCCCACTAAAACCTCCTTTCAGGTCATTGTAGAGAGCAATGAGGTCCCCCCTGAGCCTCCCCTTCTCCAGACTCAACAAGCACAGTTCCCTCAGCCGTCCCTCAGCAGACAGGTTTTTCAGAGCCTTCCCCAGCTCCGTTCCCTTCTCTGGACACGCTCCAGCCCCTCAAGGGCCTGTTTGCACTGAGGGGCCAGAACTGGACACAGCACTCGAGGTGGGGCCTCAGCAGTGCCCAGCACAGAGGGGCAATCAGTTCTCTGCTCCTGCTGGCCACACTCTTCTCCACAAAGGCCAGGATGTCCTTGGCCTTCTTGCCCCCCTGGGCACACTCTGCCTCATATCCAGTCTCTGTCAAGCAGCACCCCCAAGTCCCTTCCTGCTGAGTAGCTCTCCAGCTCCTCTGCCCCCAGCCTGGAGCGTTCCAGGGGGTTGTTGGGACCCAAGGTCAGGCCCTGACACTTGGCCTTATTGATCCAGCCTGTCCAGATCCCTTTGCAGAACCTTCCTGCCCTCCAGCAGATCCACAATCAGACCCAGCTCAGTCAGTCTCCCAAACAGACCACAGTCTGACCACCAGCAGTCCAGGGTGTCAGTTCTGCTGCCCCCTCCTTCCTCCACCCAGAATGGAAAACTCCATCATTTTGGGGTCTCTGTGCCCGATGGCTCTGACCACCACATCCCCCACCAGTCACAGAATCATGGAATGGTTTGGGTTGGAAGGGACCTTAAAGAGCATCTCAGTCCAACTCCCTGCCATGGGCAGGGACACCTTCCACTAGACCCAGAGCTCAGAGCCCCATCCAACCTGGTCGTGAACACTTCCAGGAATGGGGCAGCCAGAACTTCTCTGAGCAACCTCTGTCAGGTTGTCTCTACCCTCACAGTCAAGAAATTCTTCTTAATATCCCATCTAACCCTGCCCTCTCTCAGTGTGAAGCCATTCCCCTTGTCCTGTCACTCCTGGACCTTGTAAACAGTCTCTCTCCATCTTTGTTGTTGGCTCCCTTCAGGCACTGGAAGGCCACAATTTGGTCAACCCAAAGCCTTCTCTTCTCCAGCCTCAACAATCTCAATTCTCTCAGCCTTTCCTCACAGCAGAGCTGCTCCATCCCTCTGATCCCCTTACTGGTCTCCTTGGACTTGCTCCAGCAGGTCCATGTCCTTGCTGTGCTGGAACCCAGAGCTGGAGGCAGCTCTGCAAGGGTGACAACATTACAGCCATGTGTGTTCCAGCAAGGACACTGTGGAACCTCCCGGAGTAAAGAGGCCATTGTGACACTGCAGGGCTCATGGAACCAAAGGAACCCTGGGACATTGTGGAACTTCATGGAATCAAGGGGCCACTGTGTTATGTGGGGCCTCCTAGAACCAAAGGAGTCCTGAGACATTTTGCAAAGTCATGGAATCAAGGGTCACACCACAGAGCCTTACGGAGCCAAATGGACCCTGCAACTCTGTGGAACCTCATGGAATCTAGTGGCCATTCCCACACTCTAAAACCTCATGGATACTGTCAGGTTCCCGTTATGAAAAGACGCCTCTGCCCAAATTCACCTGCAAAGGAGACCATGTGCCAAAGTCAGCAGTCCAGGTTTGATTTAATAGTAGATATGAGGGAGAGAGAGAAAGAAATAGAGAGAGAGAGAAAGAAATAGAAAGAGAGAGAAGAAGGGGGTGGTGGGAAGACTGAGAGAGAGACAGAGATGAAGTAAATATATCACACCACGTAGATCCCTGAGGTTCCCGCTGGTCCTGCTTCACCCTGCACTGCTCAGTGGAGGGTCCCCAGGTTGTGCTTCTGGGGTATCACTTTTATACAGCCCAAGCCCCAGGTATTCAGGGAGTTAGATGCTGTTCCCACAGCCTGGGCTGGCACGTGTACAAGGACTTGCTTCCTTTCCCACACCTTGCCACGGTGGGAGTTTTGCCCGGTGTACTTCCAGTCTGCAGGTGGGAATCTTTGCCTGGATGGGTTCCCCAGACCTGCCTTACCAGCCCTGGCTTCCTGTTGGGGCTGTCTGCTCTTTCCCACAGTCTGCACAGTGCAATTCTGTCCTGGGGGCTACTTGCAAAGCTTCACCTCTGTTTAGGCCTTGGAATTAAATGCCTTCCTGTTTGCCACAGTGCTTATGTCTTGTGGAGCCTTATGGGATTTTCCTTCTTTGACAGTGTTTTGAGACAGTTCATTGTGCCCTTCAAGTCCTTACATGTGCACACACACACCACTCTCACCATCGTCTGTCCCTCCAAAGAACACCAGACCTGATGATTTGTAGCTCTCAGTCCAGTGGTTGGCACTTGGAGCTCCCTCTGTACCCAGAGCTCAGAGCTCCCTTGTCCCAGAAAGTTTAAAGATATTGTGCCTCATTCTGCCAAGACAACCCTTGGAAAAAAGTGTCCCTCTGTGTTTCCTGGGATAAGAGCACTCTATTGTCATCTTCCAAAACCTTGGAGAGGTCCCAGAGATCTCCTTGGAAGGAATTTGGGGCCTCAAGACCATGACCCGTATATAGAGGTTGAGGACTCAGGGGTCAGTGGAGGACAGTAGAGGAGTAGCCTGAGAGGTCTGGAAAGGGGGTGTAAGAGCTGGTGGAGCTTTTCTTCATGGCAGAAAACAGCCTAAGAAAGAACGAGTGCCACCAAGGGCAGCTGGGGTGGCCTAGACTGGTGACAAGAAGGAAGACGTTTCCCTCCAAGGTCAGTGTTGTGCTGCAATATGTCACAAAGAAGGAGTCTGGATGAGCCCAAGGCTTTGTGTGCCCAGGAAGAGCCAGGGAGGACGCAGAGATGTCAGTGCAGGAAGGTGCCAGCCAGGTGGGGCAGCCGGGGGGATGCCGACAGCCTGCAGGGAAAGGGGCAGGGCATGGACACCGTAGGACAGCCTGGGCTGGAGAGGAGAGAGGGATGGGGAGAAGCTGAAAGGCCCTGACAGAGCCACCTCCTCCAGGCCTTTGGGGGTTGGTCTCTTCTGCAAAGCCTTTGGTGACAGGAAAAGAGGAAATGGCCTTCAGTTGCTCCAGACGAGTCTCAGGAGAGATGTGATGTCATATGACGGGTGTGATGTCATAGGGGAGATGTGATATCATATGGGGAGGTGTGATTTCACTGGAAGGATGTGATGTCACGGGGAGCATGTGATGTCATAGAGTGACACATTCCCCCCCCAACCTTGCTCCAGCTAAAGCCGTGGAATTTATCTTTGTTTCCCTTGGCTTCAAGGTCAGGCTGTTTGATTTCCATGGATGTCTAGAGGTGAGTTAAGGGTAGCTCAGACCTTTTGGTGAGGAAGGAGTTGTTTACTCTTGAGCACTTGAACTCAGCCTTTGTTACTGGTTTCTTCCCACTGTTTCAGAGCAGTTCATTTCCCAGGGTGAAAGCTCTGATTCCCCAGCACAGTCAGGTTCTCCTGAGCTCAGGATGTTTCACTGGTCTCATTTTTCTCCGGTATTAATTCTGTGCCAAATTCTTGCTTCCTAGGTCAGTGAAATGTTAGAAGATAGAGAATCTCACCTTGATCTTGGAGAGAACAATTATATACTTCTTTATTCTATTGAATTCTTCCCTAATAGTTCCGGATGACAGGACACCCATGTGGAAAGTCCCTTGTCTGGTTTTCAGGACTTAAAATCGATGCTTTTCTGATGTCGGTATTTATTGGAGTGTTATTTATTGAACTGTGAGGGTTGAATTTAGTGTTCCTTGCACCTTTAAAAAGTACAACCCCTTTAATCTGTTTTTTTAAAAACCATGCATTAGATGTCAGATGACATAAAGACAGCATGTAGAGATAACCCTGATGTAAGTGATGGTTCCAGTCATCCCGTGTATGGATAAAAGATTTCCAAGGCTTTGTTCCAAGGTCGCTGCCCCGCCCCCACCCTCTGCCTGCCACCCCCACGCCTGATTGGCCACTGCCCACCAATGGGCCATCCCGGGGAATGCAAATGTCCCGCCCTGCTGCATATTCATGAGCTGTGGGTGGGGGTTTGAGCCCTTGATCAGGCGCGGGCGAGATTTTGGTCCCCGCCCGTGCCAAGCGCATGGGTCGGCCACGGGAACTTTGCTTTTCCCCGCGGGACGCACGGAGGGTTTGTCGCTGGACGCACATGGACTCGGGAGAACTTTGCCCGCCGGAGCCGCTCTCCCCGCACCGCGAGGAAGAGCAGGGACCGCTCCCCGCCCCACCATAATTTTTAAGTGTGGATATGGATATTCTTTAGCCCTAATTTCTTCATTTGGATCTTTTCCTGAAAAACTGAGATACTTTGATCTGGTATAAACTACGAATAAACTGGGAAGAGCTTTTCTGAGGTTTTTTCTCAAATAGCAGGCTTAGGGAAAGGGGGCCCTCAGATACTTTGGGGGAGCTGTGGAGAGCTGAGCAGGAAGGCTCAGTAAAAGAACAGAACCATCACTATGCAAAACTATGGAAATATGAAGGAGCTTCAGGAAGCCCTTCACGTCTGCAAAGGGTTTAGTCTTTTTGAACAGCTTACAGGAGATGGTGGCTCTGAGCCTCCTCCCATTCAAATTCAGCTTTTGGCACAGTTGTTTGCAATGTCTTAAGTGTTGAAGGACGTGGTGAACCAGATCTAGGAGTTTGTTTTCTGCTCTTTAGGTTGTTCCTGTGTTGTGCAGAGACCTTGCTTGTTGGAGTGCTGGTGTCTGTTCCTGGCAGCAATGACAAGGCCGAGGGCAGGAACAGGGAGGTGTCTGGTACAAACCACTTGTCTGAAGTAAACAATGTCTTTTAGGACTTTCCCAGTACCTGAGGCACCTGCTGTTCAGATCTGCAGCAGACTTGCTGGTAGGCAACAGTAGGACCTGTGAGCAGGATGGAGAGAAAAACACCCGTGAGAAAAGGAAAAAGAGAGGCCTCGTCCACTTCTCCTCAGCAATTGGGTCCCCACTGGGGCAGGCTGGGCAGGAATGGCCTGGAATGATGTGACAGGGTGATCACTGTGTCACTGTCTGTCAGGCTGAACCTCTGTTTGCATTTTCCAGCCCCATGAAAGCTGAGGTGAAGCAGTGAGAAGTGGCAAAGCTGCAAATTGCAAGTCAGCCCCAGCAAGACCTGCATTTAAAAATGTTCTTCTAACATTTTACTTGCCAGCAGCAGTAAGTTGCTTGGCTGGGAAGAGGGATAAAAACACCTTTGGTCTGTGTAAAATTTGGGTGAGGAAACTTGCAAGTACTCCTTGGCTTTTTCTTAGAAGCAATGACAAATGTTGAGCTGCTGTGTTGTCTGTCTCATTGTAAATCTGCAAGTTCATTTTTGAGCTGAATCAAATGGTGATGTAATTACATACTTCTCCTAATTATTGAGTAATTATATACTTCTTATAATTGCCGAGTAATCACTCTGCTATAACTAGAATTTAATGTTACAACTAATTGTGTAATTACTGTATATTAATGTTGTTATCCAGGCAACTTGGAATAGAGTGTTATCCTTTTAATTCATATTTTGTTACTCAAAACTGTCTTTTTAAAATAAAGTATAGTTAGCCATTGGAAGAAAGATTAATAATGGAATAAAAATATCAGCAGAGGAAACACATGTTTTCCTTCCAGGTTCAGGTGGATGAAAATCAAAATATGAACATGTTAAAACTGTACTGTAGATAGAAAAAGTTTAATGTTCTCATGAATTTGGCATCTAAATTGCTACCAGGCAACCCACTTTCATGCTTAAAGTTTGAATCTATCCTATGTGCCAATCTGTCAACACTAATTTTTAAACTTTCCTACACATCAGAGGGGAAATGCTAAAAAAATGTATCTTTTTTCCACAGCCAGCTGAGTCCTTAAGTGTTTAATGTCACTAGAACCTCGGAATGTATATGTCATATCTACAGTTGGCCATTTCTAATGGCTTTATTGTTAATAAAATAATGGGTGCATATGACAGTCCCAGGTTGTTGTGTGATGGTCACAAGTAATCAGTGGCAGACACTGGAGAAACTGTGATAGATGACAGGAGAAATGTGCTTTGTTGGGTTGTATCTGCTCCCAAATCACCCCCAGGGACAGTTTCACAAAGGTGCAGAAGGAGGGTTTGATGTACAATTGAAGAGCTGAGTTCAAGGACTGTGGATGCATTTTCCTGGTGCTGGTTGAGCAGCCTGGGTCCATCAGAGTCATGTCAGACAAAATAACTTTGCTCCTGCAGGATTCTGGGTGTGGAGTGTGTGAAACGTGGTTGTTCTTCTGGCAGGAGAAGAAGTTTTGCCTTCATTGCTGTGTCTGAAACAGGCTCTGGGGCTTGTGTAAACTTCAGTGAAATCCAAACTGAATCCATCAGGCTCCATGAAACCATCCCACCTTCACCCTGCTGGAGTCTGTCCGGGTGCTCTGGTGCTGTGGCCTGGTGTCATCCAGGGGGAATTTGAGCAATAAGGATCTGGGCTACAAGGCAGGTTCTAAAGAGTTTTACAAAACTGCCCCCCCTCCACAAAACCTCAGAAAATAAGTGTGTCATGTGTTACCAGAAGAATCACTGCCAACACCCTTTGTGCCACTCTGTGAACACCAAAATCATGGAATTGCGTGGACTTGGACCGTAAGTAAATCAGAGATTGTTTATAGAAATCCCCAAATCAGGAGAAAATCCAGATCACTCCTCTGTGGTAAAATGTGCTGTGAGCAGGACTGAAATGTGCTGCACACACACGTGTTAGAGCACATCATGGAAATGTGGGAGATTGGAAAACTGTTTTCAGATTTAATAACATTTCAGTTTTAACAGTTCATTTAAAACTTGAATAAAAATGTGTAAATCCAAGGAGTTTCCCTTAAAAAATTAATTAAAACATTGATTTTCTAGGGTTTTTGTAATTCCATCTTATCTAGGTTTTGTAGAGGGCTCAGATGTGAATATTCAATCTGCTGCCTGTGACAATGCCTGACTTCACTTACAGTATTTTTAATAGTTATGTACTGTTTAATCTCAGTCACAGACTTGTGTGACTCTGCTGTTGTTTATAACAGAGAATTTCCTTTGACTTCACTGTGAGAGCTCTCCATGGAATGATGGACAGTAGTAATAATATTAATCATTTATATAGGGCTTTATGTGTTTGAAATACAGGATAATCTTTAAATGAGCTCAGCTTTGCTCTCAGATATGTGAGTGAACTCTTCATTGATTTGTAAAGAATTGGTACCTGACATACAATTCTTTTTTTTTTCTAGTCTTACTGGGTATTTTGGAAAGAATTTCTTTATTTTTGTAGGGAAGCATTTTTCTAGAGAATTCAGAAATTTTTACCAGTGTATCATAGGCATAAGAATTAACACTAACGTTTGGAATTTGCAGTTATCCCACAACTTTTCTAGAAGATCAGTAATTTCTGAGAGCTGGCTCCTGTTTGCAGTATAGAGCAGTCAGCTCTGCAATGCAGGGTTGCTTCATGTACTGGGTTGTTTATTTTCCAAGATTTACAAGTACCATAAACTGTTGTCAAAAGCAGGAGAAATGATGAATAATATTTTTTCTCCCCAATAGCCAAAATTTTGTGTGTGTGTGTGTGTTATTGGTGTAAACAGCAAGTCTTCTTTTGAGTAGAAATAAGACTTAGTTCCTAAAGACAGTGAATTGTAGCAGACACAAGGTCTAACATTTGTTCTTCTCCCCCCCTTCTTGTTTTTTCCTAACAGATAATGCTCATTATTCAATGGTAAATGATACTCAGATGTTCTGCAGCAGCAGGAAATTCAATGTGTGGGTACCATTAAAGGCCTGATTCCATTTTCTAACTACACAGAGCAAGTGAATGCATCCAACAGCCAGGGCAGCTTGATGAGTGATGCTGTAACAATTGTCAGGCCTCCAGGAGGTGAGTAGGAAAAAGTGCTTTTTCTGTGCATGGAACAATTCCACAAACACTCTGTTGAACAAAATGTGATTTGTTATCTCAGCTGAGGACTGGGAGTTCAGAAGAATATGTTTGCATTAGTAGTTCTTACCAACAAAATTGTCCTTTTTGGCTTCTAATTTGTCACATTGTTAACCTTAAGAACTAGAGAATGAAAACAGTTGTACAGTTAACATATTGTGAAGGTGAAAGGTGTATTAGGTACTTCATTTTTTTTTTTCCTGTGAATGGTGGTGTATTCTATCAGGGACAGCTGATCTAGTCCAAGAATATAGAGAGACTCACCTGCATTTTGGAACCTGTTTTAGAATAGAAGTTGGAAGTGCTGACAAGGAGCACTCACTGGATAGACTTAGAGAATTTGTTTAATAAGAGTAATATAAACCATGGGCGGGCGGGGGGTGGGGGCCGGGGGGGGCGGGGGGGCAGGGGGCGGAGGGGGGCGGAGACGGCTCCGCGCGTGCTGGGGGTGTCCGCGCACTCCCGCTGGCCCCCGCGCCGCCCGGAAGCATGTGCGTTCTTGGCACAGGACCCCGCGCGAGCCGTGAGCCTTTTTTGCATGCTTTGCGGGGGTCCGGCGGCGCGCGCTCTGCGCGCGCGGTTTGTAACCCTGGTACAGCTACAGCAGGAGAAAGGTGAGAGAGAGAGGGGAGCCTTTCCGGCAGGTACTGCACCCCCATGGAAGAGGAGGAGGCAGCTTCAGAGCACACAGAGGTTGGCCGATCCAGGTCTGGGGGGAGGGGGCAGGGAATTGGAAAGGGAGCAGAGGGGAAGTGCTTTGAGCGGATCATGGTTGTTCTCCGACTTGCGGGTGGGAGTGCAGGGCTGTCCCATGTGAAACATCGCAGGTGTGCAACGCGCCTGCCACTTGTGGTGTCACAGTGGGAGAAGAATAATCGTCAGGGTGGAAAGTGGGTTCTTTTAGATTGATGGGGACCCCAGCCAGGCTGGGGTCTTGAAAGGCACCCTAGCCTTGACAGGTATGGGAGCCTGAACGGTTGGTCAGCTGATTTATTTGTTTGTCTATTTACCTATTTACTTTTGGCTCACCTGCGGCTACTGCCCAGGTTCGGCATGTTCTGGATATATTTTCTCTGCTCTGCTACATCCTGAAAGGGTGGGCAGGACTAAGGGCTGCTCCTGGTTGTCCCCTTATGATGGTATTTAGGTAGGTGTTAGTAAAGTAGGAATTGAAGGACTTACCCAAATCGTTCTAACAGGTAAGTAGCCTATGTACCCCCCCCCCCATGTGGTTGCGAGCTATGCTGGCGAGGGTTCATGCCCTCGGTAGGGTCGCCCATGCCAGACAGGTCAAAACCATAGGACCAGATTCACTTCATTCTTGGGCAGGATGAGCTCATTAGCCTTCCAGCAGTCATCCTAGGAGAAGGACAACTCTCATACCAAACCCGGGCAGATGGAGCTCGCTTAGCCCTGGAAGGCCATCCATCTAAGAGAAGGTCACTCTAATCAAACCTACGTCCTGAGGACCTCGCTGCCACCGTCCAAGCTTGCTCGGCCCTGGCAGATGAACCTCAGGATTAAAGGGTGGGTTCAGTTCCGCGCATACTGCATCTCACCTAAAAAATCCATTGCGCAGGCTTGAAGGCTTTACCCACATGCAAAAAGTCCTGCAGCGACGGGCGAGGGTCGAAACGGTAGGTGAAAGGTGCACTGGGAGCCGCAGACTCAACCCTGCATGCAGGCGGTTCAGGATATTGGTCATTTGAGACTGACGGAGATGAGAGTCTCTTGGGGCAGCACCCTGAACGTCCAAGCAGCCTTTTCAAGGACAGCACTGCTTGCTCCACTCGGAGAGGGGCCTAGAAAAGGTGGCCTAAACAAAGCTCATCTCCACCTTCACCCGGTTGGTTAACCGCAGACCAACGGGCATCTTCTTCCAATGCGGTCGCACAAAGAGCAAAAGACAAAGGCATGCACCTGCCTCCAAAGGTGTACCTAAATTAACTCTAGCATGCTGGAACATCAGAACCATGCTCGATTCTGCGGACAGCGGACGTCCTGTGCGTCGCTCTGCCCTAATTGCCCATGAGCTGGCCCGTCTCAACATCGACATAGCTGCTCTCAGTGAAGTTCGCCTTCATGAGGAAGGCAGCCTCAGAGAACACGGTGCCGGTTACACTCTCTTTTGGTCAGGTAAGTCCAGAACCGAAAAACATCTCTCTGGTGTCGGCTTCATGATCAAAAACTCTATTGTCCCTAAACTCGAAAATCTGCCGACAGGTCACTCTGATCGCATTATCTCCCTACGCCTTCCACTAAATAACAACCAACACGTTGTCATCTTCAGCATATATGCCCCAACTCTCCAAGCTGACCCTGCTGAAAAAGATAAATTTTACTCTGACCTGCGCTGCCTTACCCAAAAGGTACCAGCAGATGATAAGATCATTATCCTTGGTGATTTCAATGCCAGAGTAGGCAAAAATTTTGAAGCATGGAAAGGCATATTAGGCAAGCATGGTGTTGGAAACTGCAACGATAATGGTCGACTTCTGCTAGAATTCTGCGCGGAGCAACAGTTTACCATTACCAACACTATCTTTCAGCAGAAAGATAGCCTAAAGACAACCTGGATGCACCCCAGATCTAAGCATTGGCACCTCATTGATTATGTCTTGGTGCGACGGAGAGACGTCCGCGATGTCCTCCATACCCGCGTGATGCCCAGCGCAGAATGTCAAACAGACCATCGGCTTGTGCGCTGTAAACTCAATTTCAATCTCAAATTCAAACCCAAAAAGGGCAGTATACCAAGGAGAAGACTCCAAGTTAACGATCTCCAATCAGCCACAGTAAGAGAAAGATTCCAGGCAAACCTTCAAACTAAGCTTGATAACCATTCCACAGATCCTGCAGATTCCTCTCCTGAAGCAATTTGGCACCATATTAAAAGCTGCATCCTGCAATCCTCCGAAGAATCCTTAGGGTTCTCCCTCAAGAAGAACAAAGACTGGTTTGATGATAACAATCATGAAATCCAGGAATTGTTGAGGAAGAAGAGAACCGCCCACCAAGCACACCTTGCACTGCCATCCTGTCCCGCAAGAAAAGTAGCCTTTCGTCTTGCATGCAGCAAACTCCAACAGAAACTCCGTGACATCCAGAACAAGTGGTGGACCGATCTAGCTGCAAAAGCTCAACTTTGTGCAGATACAGGGGACCACAAAGGATTCTATGAGGCCCTCAAAACAGCATACGGGCCTACATACCAAATCCATAGCCCACTACTCAGTGCAGATGGTCAAACGCTCCTGACAGATAAAACCTCCATACTGAATAGATGGTCTGAACACTTTCAGACTCTTTTTAGTACCAACCGTGTAGTCCAAGACTCAGCAATCAGTCCATCACACAACAACCGGTGAAATACGAATTGGATACTGCCCCCACTTTAGGAGAAACCCTCAAGGCCATACAGCAGGTGAAAATTGGCAAGGCAGCTGGGGTTGATGGAATTCCACCTGAAGTCTGGAAACATGGGGGCCTTGCACTCCATGCTAAATTTCATGAGCTTGTGGTGCGCTGCTGGGAACTAGGTGAACTACCTTCAGACCTTCGTGATGCAGTCATCATCACCTTGTATAAGAAGAAAGGTACTAAATCAGACTGCTCAAATTACCGTGGTATTACTCTGCTCTCCATTGCTGGCAAAATCTTGGCAAGAATACTCCTGAACAGACTAATTCCCGCTATAGCAGAAGAAATTCTACCTGAAAGTCAGTGTGGCTTCAGAGCCAACAGGAGCACCACAGACATGATATTTGTTCTCAGACAACTGCAAGAGAAGTGTAGGGAACAGAACAAAGGTCTCTTTGTAACCTTTGTCGACCTCACCAAGGCTTTCGATACTGTGAGCAGAAAAGGTCTTTGGCAGATTTTGGAACGTTTAGGTTGTCCCCCCAAGTTCCTTAAAATGATCACCTCACTTCATGAAGATCAGCATGGCCAAGTCAGATATGGCAACACACTTTCTGAGCCCTTTCTAATAAAGAACGGCGTGAAACAAGGCTGCGTTCTCGCTCCTACCTTATTCACAATCTTTTTCAGTATGATGCTCCAAAGGGCCACGGCAGACCTCGATGATCAGGACGGTATCTACATTCGATATCGTACTGATGGAAGCCTATTCAACCTAAGGCGACTGAAGGCCCACACTAAGACCCTGAACCATCTTGTCCGGGAGCTGCTTTATGCTGATGACGCCGCCCTTGTCGCTCACACAGAAGCAGCCCTGCAGCGTTTAACATCCTGCTTTGCAGATGCTGCTGAGCTCTTTGGGCTGGAAGTCAGCTTAAAGAAGACAGAAGTTCTCCATCAACCTGCACCTCAGGAAGTCCTCCATCATCCCCACATCACCATCGGCCAATCAGAACTCAAATCAGTCCAACAGTTTAATTACTTAGGCAGCCTCATCTCCTCAGATGGTAAGATTGACGGGGAGATAGACAATAGGTTAGCGAAGGCATATAGTGCTTTTGGAAAACTCCATAAAAGAGTATGGCGTAATAAACACTTGAAGAAAGGTACCAAGATCAGTGTCTACAGAGCCATAGTGCTGTCTACTCTTTTATATGGTTCCGAAACATGGGTCATCTACCGCCACCACTTGCGTCTCCTAGAACGCTTCCATCAACGCTGCCTCCGTACAATCCTGAACATCCACTGGTCAGATTATGTGACCAATACATCTGTTCTTGAACAGGCAGCAATCACAAGTATTGAAGCCATGCTACTGAGAACGCAACTGCGCTGGGCAGGGCACGTCTCCAGGATGAAGGACCACCGCCTCCCTAAGATCCTGCTCTATGGTGAACTTGCCTCCGGCTGCCGCAAGAGAGGAGCTCCGAAGAAAAGATACAAGGACTCCCTGAAGCAACAACTCAGCCTTGGGCATATTGATCACCATAACTGGTCTACTCTGGCCTCTAACCGGGAGGCCTGGAGACAGTCCATTTATAACGCCGCTGATGCTTTTGAGAAAGCACGCAGGATCACTCTTGAGGAGAAAAGACAACGCAGAAAGAATCGAGCCTTGCAGAATATACCATCTAAGGAGTCTTTCTGCTGTGTCTTTTGCAACCGGACTTGCCTTTCCCGTATTGGCCTTTTTAGCCACCAACGCGCTTGCAAGAATAGTGGGTAGAGCCCTTCCCAAATCTTCGTTCGCGAAGCCTAGCCATGAAACCATGGGCAATATATTGAGGTAGAACCCACAAAGTTCTTTAGTTGTAAGAAAGTCAGTTCCAATGTGCTGATTTACAGTGACTGAGGCTCTAAACCCCTCTGGCTGTTTTCTTCATAACAATTGGATATGAGAGAATTGAGCAAATACACCCTGAACACTGTGAGTGTTTTGTTCTGTGGTTTTGTTTTGGTTGGTTGTTGTTGGTTTTTTTGTCAAGAAAGCTTTTACATTTTGCATGCCCTTTTCATGGCCATCCTGGAGAATTAGCTTTTGTTGCATAAATGCCAATGGAAACAATTAATTTAAGACAGTTTTGAATTCTAATGTGAGAGCCCAACAACTCTTGATCTAGAGAGATGTGTAGGTGTAGCTGTTGATTAAGAATGGTGTAGAGTTGCCAAGCAGTAAAAAATCCAGAAAACAAATTTCTTTAGAATTAATGTAATCAGGTAAATGAATTGAAGTGATGCAGAGGATGTAAAACTGCAAAATTCTGGGAGAAAATCTTCTGCATGACATTCTTGGCTATCCATTTTTCTGCTCAATGAGTGCTATTTCTGATGAAGTGGCAGATAGAAGACTCCATTATTTTAGGATTGCTTTGTAATAAGGGATGTTAAGCTAGCAGAAAATAAATTTGCAATCACTGCTGATAATACTCTACTTAAATCCATTTGTTCCCTTTGACCATCAAAGCCCTAGTATGGAGGGGAATGAGAGGTCCTCTGTGCAGAAAGGAACAAGATTATATTGAAAAAATAGGGGTAAAGAGAGAGCAGAGAAAGACAGGCTGCTGCTCAGATGGAAGCAGGAAGGTGAGGTTCAATCATCACCTGCAAGGAACAGAAAAGGACTGGATTCCCAAGTCATAACAAGAGAGATGAAGGTTGTCGTGGCTGCTGATTCTGTGCTGCATTGCAGAGTTGTCTCTGGGGGGTTCTTGGTGCTGACTCAGTAACTTGGTGCTGACTCATCTACAGAGCAGAGCCCCAAAAAATTGGTTTCTATTTCCTGTGTAAGACAGAAAAGGGAAGATACTCTGAAAAAAGAATGGCCTGAGCAGTGAAGTGCTTCTTTAAGCTCTCATGTGCTCTGTGTGTGATTTGCACAGCACAGGAATGTTCAGCAGTGAAAGATGTGAGATTTTGCCTTGGACTCTTAAGCACCTGCCCTTTCCTGTCCTCCTGTTTGCCTGTGGAATAGTGCACTGCCTCTGCCTATGGAATCCTGCACTGCCTCTGCCTCTGGAATCCTGCACTGCCTCTGCCTGTGGAATACTGCATTCCCTCTGCCTATGGAATAGTGCATTCCCTCTGCCTATGGGCTTGGGTTTGTTCCCAGCAGCCAACATTGACCCTACGGACCAGTAGCTGCTGCTGTTGGTTCAATATCTACAGGAGATGGTTCCTGCAGCCAGGGGATCTCAGCCACTGTTAGTTTAGGCAGCAACACCTCTGGGACTGGATGTTGAACCTCATCATAGGATCCCTGATCTAATCATGTAAACAAGTAAGAATCCTATCATACAACTTATATTTGCATCTGAAAGAGTTTGTTCCTGCAAGTGGTTCACTGAAGCCAAGAGGCCTCCTTAGAGGAATGAATATTCAGCAAACACAGCAAACTGATGTTAGGTCAGAATTAATTAGGAAAAAAGATCAAACCTGAATATATGAGATTTTTCCCTGTGAGACAGATTTGTTTTTCCATTTTGCTTAGCATTGCATTGAGAGTCACATCATAAAACTTTTTTTGAAAGATTTCCTTTACGTCAAATTTCAGTCCTTTGGATACATCAGTTGTTCTTCTCTCTTCTCCTTCTCCTTTTTTTTCCTCTCTCTCTTTTCTCTCTCTTCTTTCTCTCTTTTCTTTTTCTCTTTCTCCTCTCATCTCTCTTCTCTCTCTCTTCTTTTTCTCTTCTTTGCTTCTTTCCTGCTTTCCACCAGGATTCTTTTCCAATGGGAATTTTCTGTTCTATGTCTTCTGTTTCTTTTTCATTTTTCTTCTCTTACGTTCTCTTATGTCACTTCATGGGAATTTAAAAATGAAAAGAAAAATCAAAAGTAGGGGTTTTTTAAAAAAGCTCATTGTGAAAAAAATCACATTTAAAAATATTCCAAATTCTCAAACATTTGCATGATATCTATCTAACTTCAGAACAATATAACCTCTGATTCTGATGAACAGCAGGAAATGTTTTAAACAAAGTTCTTAAATGAAAAAAAAATGTGACCATTTCTTTTCTAGAGGCAGTTTCAGGAGACAGCAGGATAGAGCAGGAGGAGGAAAGAGCTCTCCTACATCTCTCATCAGTGACCCAGCTCATTAAATAGTGTCAGTGGCAAGCTGTGCATTGTCCATTCCAGTTCCTTTTGTCCAGACAGATGATTTCCTGGGGATACAAGGGTAGGATTGCAAAAGTGCTTGTGTGGAAAACTGGGAGTTGTTCTAATGAAACAATAATTCATCCCTAAGCTCTGCAGTATTGAACTGATTGTCATTTTCATCAGTGCTACTTTCTTCTTTTCTTCCCCTCTCCCAGGCTGTTCAGCACATCTCTCAGTGAGCTCACCCTGTGTCTGTTCTTGGCTTTGGGGGGCTGTTGTGGATGGCAAGAGCTGAGAGAAGTGAGTCTCCTTCCTGACCAGTTGTATCTTCAGCTTCTGGCAGTGGGAGGCCCAGAGGTGCCCTCTTTGCTGCTCCCTTTCCTAAACTGCAGCCAGCTGGGGCTCAGCCTGACCCCACCCATCAGAAAGGGCCACCTCAAGGTTGCTTTGAACTGAGGCTTCATGGGAGTCCCTGCTCCTCAAAGTGCAGAGTTTTCCCAGCAGGCAGTGACACTCCAACTGTGTCCTTCTCTTCCCATTCCCTCCTTCCCTTTGCCTCCCCCCCCTGTGCTTTTGGGGCTGGGCAGATCTCCCCCAGCTCCAGCTGGGCCCTTTCCATGCTGCAGACATGTGGCCCCTGCATTGAGCAGCTTTGGGGTTGCTTTCTGTCTCCTGGAGCTGCACGAGGCAGTTGGGACACGAAATCCAAACAGCAGTTGGAGTTGCCTGGGAGAACATGGATGTTTTTGCTGCTTAGGGAGAGCCAGGGGAGAAAGGGAAAACTGCCCAACAGCTTGGAAGAGCTGATTGATCATCTGGGAGCAGGGAATTCACCTCATTGGAGAGGTCTCACTCCAGACCTTTCCAAAACCTCAGCCTCAGCATGAGATCCAGGCTGTACTTAAGATCTCTGGGAAGAACTCTGTGGTATAGGAGATTTCCTGCTGCAAAACTGCAGCTTATTTATACTTCTAAAAAAAAGAATAATGTATAAAAATGGGGGAAATGGGTCATGTGAAATCTAGCTGTAGATTATTATTTAAAATTACTACCTACAATCACATTAACCTATTTTAGACCAATTTCAATTTTGCACAGAAAAGGACACAATTTAGATGAAGTATGCCATTTTTATATAATCTCAGGGGTATTCATGCTTGGGTTTTTTTTTTGGTTTGGATTTTTCTTTTCATTCTGTGTAAATCAACTGGACTTTTCAGTGCTGTAATTAAAGTCAACCTTATTTATATGACAAGTTAGGTTCTTCTGTCGAAGGAATTCTACAATAAAATGACACTGAAATTCCTGGTGAAAACCTACAGAAGACATTTGAAAAATTGCACTATGAATTTTCTCTTTAGAACCATTTTCCAGATATATGTAAGTACTAGGAATTGGATCAGTTTTTATGTTACTTTACTCCTGTGATTTGCACTGCTTTTCTAAAAAGCTGACTTTTTAATATTTTTTATTTTTGACAACTCCTGCCCCTACAGTTTTCAGAATAAAATGGCATTTTCATTAACTGTCAGCCAAGGCAAATGTCTGTGAGTTGTTTGTTCCTTGGTTGGGGTTTTTTTGTCCTGTCATTCTCTATTTTCTGCAGTTGAAGCATCCGGATTATGGAAGTGAGCCTGGTCATCATAAAGCACTGGAGTGAAGGGACAGGGTTTGAAGGTTTGAGCCACTTTGCAGAGCTGAGGAAGCTTTGAAGTTCCTCTGCTTGCAATGAACTCTGTGTTCCTCCAGCAAAGTTCTGTCACCCTGTTACATTTTCATCACCTTTCCATATTAGGGGGGGGAAAAAGCTCAAGTGGGGGAAAATGAAGGCTCTTTTAAGATCTTGCTGAGGCTGAAATGTAGAGGGAATCAAATCACTGCTTTGTCTTTAGCTGGGGCCAAAACCAGAGATGATCTTTCTTAAACATGATGGCCTTAAAAGTGCTTTTGCTTTTTTTGCTGGTTCTCTGTACAGTTAAAAATTACTCTGTGGGATTGAATTTTAAAAATCTGAAATTTTATATCTGAATTCTGGAAACCCTTTGCATAATTAAAACATTTTTCCTTCATATAGCTTGTTTCCAAGCAAACATTAGCTTGGCTACCATGTCAAAGGGGACATCCTTGTGCTGTAAGGTGTGGAAAATGTAAATACCTGCAAAATTCTGAGAGAATGAGACACAAAGGCCACTGAGACTGAAGAGAGAAAAGGAGAGAGAAAGGGAAGATACAGCAGTTTATTCTTTTCCATAGTAATGATACTTGCCAAACATACCTTAATGTCTGAGATTTCTGATGTTGTCTGTTGGCTTTTTTACTGTCATCAGGTGAGTGAATATGACCTTTATGCAAAATAAGCCAAGATCACAATTTTTTCAAACTAAAAATAACCTTTTCATTTTCAACTTGTGTTAAAGAAACCTTTTTCCAGAGTTCTCTGCTGTCTTGCCATAGAATTGAAGTGAAGGAATGAAAAAGTGCCCAAATACGTCAGTCATGCCAAAGGCAAGGAAATCAAGATTTGGCCTTGTACCTGCATTTTATAGAAAAACTGTCACAACTGTCTCCCAAATAACTTTGATAGAAGAAAAAAGAAAACTGGACTTGATTTCAGTTCCTGTTCCTCTCAGGAGATGTCTTTCCTGACACCGTCCCTGCTCTTCTGCCCTCACAGGCAGCACTGGGACTTTGTTTTTCCTGGTGATTTGCTCCCTTCTAGCCCAGTCTGCAGCCACTTGGGATTTCTGTATAATCAGAAGTTCTACTCAGCTTTACTGAGCAAGTGAGAAGCAGAACTGGCACACAAACTCTCCGTAGTCTGTGGTGTATTAATGAGTGAAATTCTCCCAGTTTTAAGCAGAGAGTTGTGCTATTTATCATAGCAAATAAAATAAGGAAGAATTAGTAAAAATGGGGCAATGTTTGTAATTTTTCTGCATATCTCTAAAATATTTCTTTGTGTGAACTCCCTTTCATCACTTCATATTTGTGTCTCAGTTATTTGCCTTATCTCTGACTGTTTCAGAAGGAGAGCTTTTCTGTTCTTGTCTTCCCAGCTCATAACTTTTATTCCTAGGATCAACTCTCTTCTCACATTTTTAAGAAAGCAGGTTTTTATGATGTGGTAAGGATTACTGAGCACAGTATGAGTGAAGTCTTGCCAGAGATTTCATTACTACTTCCTTACATTTACATCCTACATTTAAAGCACTATGTTGGCTTTTAAATTTGTTCCTAAAGTTGTCTAGACTTTAGAGAAAAAAAAGAAAGAAAAAACAGGAAAAAATGAGAAAAAAAAAGCAACAAAAAGAACAAAGAAAAAAGAGAAAAAAAGAAAAAAGATAAAGAAAAAAGGGAATAAATAAAGAAGAAAGAAAAAAGAAAAGAAAGAAAAAAGAAAAGAAAGAACGAAAAAGGAGAAAATAAAAGAAGACAGAAAAACTAAAAACCAAAAAGTCCCATCCTGTTCACCGCAAGGACTACAACTCCCACAAAACAAGGGCATATTGTGCATCAGTGTAATGCTAACCCAAAGCAAGGCTTCTGGCTTCAGCCACTTGTATTCACAGCACTAACTGTGGGGGTGTTTCAAGAAGACAGTTCTCCCACCCCTGCTACAGATTTTTCTGATATCTGGAGTTATTTCAGGTATGTCCACCTTGCCTGAAACAGACTAAATCTCAGGAGTCATGAGATGAAAAGTCAAGCTTCCTCTCCTTCAGCTAGCTGTGGTACCCCTCCGAATCATACCGCCCTCGCTAATTCCCAAATGGCAGAGCTAAGTAGCTAAAGATGGAAATGAGAACTATGGGAAGGTGTGTGTTTGTTTGTTTTAAATAACTATTCTCCAAGAGTAACAGAAAAAAGAAAGAAGACTCTTTTAGTTTTTCTCTCTCACTGCAGCCTCTGCTGCCATTGCCGCTCGCTTCCCCCCTCCTGCCGTGCCCCCTCCACCCCCCGTGGGACAGAGAGGAAGAGAGAAGCTGCTGGAGGTATTTTTAGTTTCTTCTCTCGCTGCTGCAGCCACCGCCGGGCTCACCGTCAATCTGCTGTTCCCTGGGCTGCTCCTCATGGAACCCCTGGGGACCCCCGCAAGGAGTCTGGCTGGCTCTGCAGAAACAGCTCTCAGCGCTGCCGCTCCTGTCGCTGGGATCTCTGCCGCTCTGCCAGCACTGCCTTCCCCTCGGCCCGGCTCGGCGCAGCAGCTTGAACAATCCCAAAGCAAATTCCTATGCTCCTGCGTCCACCTGAGACACTCTAACGGGAGGGGAATTTCCCGGACTCCCAATCATGGGTTCTAACAGTAACTAACAAACCCATGCTCACTTCTCCCCGCACACACACACAACTCCCAACACACTCGCACTACCACGGTACCGTTAGCAACACTGTGAGCTCACAACGACGCATTGGACAGACAACACAGTTAACACGAGTTAGCAGAAATACGGGAAGGCAGCTCTCCAGCCTGCCTGGTTTTTTTCTTGCACTGCTGCCACTGGGCTGCCCTTGTGCGCATTGCTCTGCTGTTCTCTGCCTGCTTCCCAGGGCATTTGCTGCTGCTTTGCTGCCTTCTTAGTAGCTACATCAAAAAGTACTTTCTTGGCAGTGTCCCAAGTGTCTATGCAAAATGCTGTCTGAGTATCTACCCCATTTTGTTTGCACCAAATATGCAAGGTGCAGAGTGCTTGTTCTTCATACTTAACATCAAGTTTCTCTAGTATTTTAGTTAATACAGTCACAATCGACTTTTCCTCTGTAGTATTCTATGCTCCCATTATGTTCTCAACAGCTCACCTTCTCTCCAGGTGTCTGTAAATAATTAGGTCTGGACTTCAACTCTCAGATCTGCCGACTTTGGCTATGCTGAGTTCCGCCGTCACCGCTCTCTCTCACTGTGGTCCTTTTTGCAATAAATCACATCGGGGTTCACCAATTGATGGCAGCCTAAAGATGCACTCAGACTGCAAGTTGGCTAGCAAGGATTTTATTATAAACAAATTCGTTCTTTTTATCCCTTTTTTCCCCATCCACGTGCCCGTATTTCATCTCTAATTGGTCTCTAGCTTCTGTTCATATGCCCCATCTCGTCTCCTGACAGGTCGCTGGTATCTCTTCTCATGTCCAAACACATCTTTCTATCTGCAGCTGTTTCTCTTCTCTTCTCTTCTCTTTCTCACACTTTCTACCTTAATGATGTTTTACTTGTTCCTTTGCCAGGCTACAGCTGTAGCTCAAGGTCAAAGCTACTTGCTACAGTATCACAGATCAAAACATATCTACCCTCCATCCATCATTAATAATTCCCATGGGCAGAAGAGCCAAACTGTGGCTCCCAGGGAAGCAGAAGCTGGGAGGATGATGCAGGATACAGTGAATTAAGGAAACTGCTAAATCCAGAAATCCTCAGTGGATGGTTGATTGCTTGGATCATCTCTGCAGCAATCCCGGCAGCTACCGCAGCCACGGCTCCTGCTGCACTGGCCATTCAGTGCAGGCCATGCCTGCAGTGCCAGGGTATGGGCACTGTGGCAGCACCAGGAGCAGGGGTTTCAGAATCTGTCTGGTTTCAATATTCCAAGTCCTCTGGGAGCACATGGGACAAGCCCGAAGACAAGAAGCCGGGTCCTGCCCTCTTGGCCGTGAACTCTGCGTGTCCAAACAAAACAGGGGCAGAGGTGGGACCAAGCGGAGTCACTCTGCACCTGCCCTGAGTTCATGGGAATGCAAAGGGAGGACGGACCTTGGCTGAGTGCTTGGAGAGAGAGAAGGTTGTTTCTCCAAGTGGAAATGCACTTTAACCAGCCTGCATGACCAGCCTGTGTTTTTCTCTTCTGGCTGAACACAGCCAGCACATGAGGGGAGGGGAATGTGAGGGATCAGGGCACTGCTTTGGGGCCATGCTGGGAATTCCAGTGGAATAAAAGACAAACTCCAGGTGCTGCTCACGAGAGAAGAGGAATAAAAGGGGACACGGAAAAGTGTCAGAGGACAAGTCCTGAAATGGAACTCTGTGTGTGCAGTCTCATTTTCTCCTTCAGCACCCACAGGAAAGGGGGCAAAAAGTGGGGGTTGGGACCCCAAAACTTTTTGAGGGGGAAATTGGGGATTGAGGGGACAAGGGGAAAGTGGGAGGAACAGGGAGAAGGGTGGAAAAGGGAGGGTGGTCTGGTGGGTCTGACGGTCCCATGGAGGTCTTTGGGCACAGGGGGGTTTGCAAAGGGGGGTGGCTCCCCTGAGCTCCCAACTTCCTGTGGGGTGCTGGGGGCTGCTGGATCCAATCTCAGCCTTGCATTATGCCAACAGTTGCAGTTTAGAGGAATTACAGAGGTGTGACTGAACCACTTTTGTCCCCCAGGTTTTAATGATGGCAAATCAGATCTACTGATAGAAATTAATTATTTGGGGTTACAAATGATCAGACAAAAGATCTTTATCAGAATTATTTACTGCACAATAGAAACACTAAAACTACCAGGAGTACAGGATAAGACAGGACAGTGCTCTACACTAAAGCAATTGTTGAAGCAATTCTACTAAAGCTGGCACAAAAGCAATAATTCTTAATTAGAGATGGTTGGAACTCCCCCAGACCAATGCTCGGGGGGAGATCTCTGCTCTCAACCTCCAGGACTGACCTTGGGGGGTCCCCAGCCAAGGCAGGAATCTCCACACACTTCCCAGGAAGGGTTCTGCTGTAAGAACCTGCCCCTGGGAAAGGGGACTGGCCCTTTCTGGTAGAAAGGGATGGACTGACAGTCACTGGACTCCAGGGGTTGCCTCACCGTCGGGGGGTTCATTCGGGGTGGAAGCAGAGACCGAAGCTCTTCCCTGCAGTCGGAGCACTGAGATAGTTTCCCTTACCAGTGGGTCCGCTGGTGTGAGGTCAAGGCAGAGCTCCTGGAGAAGCTCTTCCCACACTCCCCACACTTGTAGGGCCTCTCCCCAGTATGGATGCGCCGGTGGATGACGAGGGTGGAGTTCCGCTTGAAGCCCTTCCCGCAGTCGGTGCAGCGGAAGGGCCTCTCATCTGTGTGTGTCTGCTCATGCATGAGGAGATGTGCACTGGTCTTAAACCTCTTCCCACATTCCGAGCACTTGTAGGGTCGTTCCCCAGTGTGCATGTGCTGGTGGCTGCGGAGGCTGGAGCTCCAGCTGAAGCTCTTCCCACATTCCCCACAAAAATAAGGCCGTTCCCCAGTGTGGATGTGCTGGTGTTCGATCAGGCTGGAGCTGTCACTGAAGCTCTTCCCACATTCCCCACACGTGTAGGGCCGTTCCCCAGTGTGGGTGCGCTGGTGAGTGCAGAGGTTGCTGCTCTTCCTGAAGCTCTTCCCACATTCCCTACACGTGTAGGGTCGTTCCCCAGTGTGGATGTGCTGGTGACTGAGGAGGTCAGTGCTCCTGCTGAAGCTCTTCCCACATTCCAAGCACCTGAACGGCTTCTCCCTGCTGGGAGGCTGCTCAGGGACCACCAGGTCAGAGCTCTGCCTCAAGCTCCGGCCGCCTTCCTGGCACAGGCTGGGTCTTTCCTCCTCAGAGCACCCTGGGCTGGCTTTGGAGCCCCTCCTGCGGGGGGATCTCCGGCCCTTTTCCTCCCCGCTGCCTTCCTGCGCCGTGGAGCCCTTCAAAACGGCCTCTCCCACCAGGGTCTCACGGGGGGATTTGTCCTCCGGGCTCTCCGTCCTCAGCTCGGGGCCTGGGGCAGGAAGCAAGAAGGACAGGGAGGGGATTTGCCTCTGGCCCAGAGGGAAGGCCAAGGACATCCCCCCAACTCCGGCCCCGGCAGGACGGCGGCGGCAGCGGGGTTGTCCTGCAGCCGGGGCCATGCTGGGCTGACAGAGCCAGCACAACACCGGCACAAAGGGGCACTGACTTCCTCCTCACCTGCCTGGGGGGCCCACAGCATCTTCCTCTTCCTCACAGCCTCCTCCTCCATCTGCCCAAGCTTTGGGAAGGAGAAATCCTGATGGGGGGGAAAACAAGGGCTGAGCGCATTGGCTTGGGGGTTCCTCCTGCCCAAGTCCATCTCTAGAACTCACCGGGCATCCTGTGACCATAAAAACCTCCAAAACACCAAGATTCAGCCCAGGAAAACCCAAACCACCGAGATTCAGGCAAAAAACCCCTCAGAAATAGCAAGAAGACCCTCGCCACCCCAAACTGCAAAAAGTTGAGATTCAGCTAAAAAATACTCCAAAATATGAAGATTCAGCCCAAAAAAAGGTGATGGGGACTGAATTTAATCCTCCAGCAGGAAAGTCGTTTGATTTCAAGCTCGTCTTCAAGGCACGCCCTGCGATTGGAACCTGGGCTCTAATTAACCTCTCCTGTGCTGCCAAACAGCAGGAATTGTATGGCCAAGGGACAAACTCTCTGATCCCTGTCAGTGTCCATGGTCCCTGTCAGTGTCCTTCAGGGAAACTGGGAGGAGGAAATGAAGAAACTGGTTTGGAACTAAACTGGTGTTAAAGTGGGAAAAACCTCCTTCCATGGAAATAAAACTTAGTTTTTCCTGGGCTGAACAAGCTCATTCAGGGATGAAGGACTGGGACTTCTGTGGACACTTGTGCTGGTTCCTTTGGACACTTGTGTTGGTTCAGAGAGCCCCTGGAAACACTCTGCTGTTCACTCCCAGTGCAGCAGCAGATTGCAGTGGGACGGGAGAAATGCTTTTCTGAGCCTCTGGGCTGGACACAGGCACAGCCTGACCCTGAACCCAAGGGAAACAAAGACAAATTCCACGGCTTTAGCTGGAGCAAAGTTGGGGGGGGTTTCCTGAGGGCAGCACTACACCAGACTGTTCTGTGTGTGTGTGAGACAGGCAGAAGCACAAATGCCTGCACAGCCCAGAGCAGTCAGTGTGGGGCTGGGCTTGCTGCTGCAGAGACCCCCAGGGAACAAACCCAGGCAATAGTTTGGGTTTATTCCTTGCTCTGTGTCAGTGGAATAGAATGTTCCACAGGAGCTCTGTCCCTCTCTGTGGCACTGGGTGGCTCGAAGCTGAAGAGAGGGGGGTCAAGTGCAAGGTCCCTTCTGAAGTGTGTGTCCCTAAGGAGGACACTTGCCTTATTATTGCTTATTATTTGTAATTTCTTATAGATATATCATACAACAGCTAAGGATGGATTCTATAGAATATGTGCCATAGACATGATACAGAATATATCTGATTATTGCTTTATCTGCCTGTCCAGACAGATATTGTGTATGCAGAGAGATTGTATTTGAGGGATATGCTCCTCTCAATACCCTGTTAGCTCCACTCCCAAGGCCAGCAAATTCCTGAAGCTCCCACTTCTGTACCCTGCAGGTTTTGGCAGATTTGCAAGAGCAGGGGAATCATTCCCTGCAGTCCCTTTGCACTGTAGGAAATGGGAGCACTGTGCACATCCTGCTGCCTCCAGATTCCATTCTGGGGGTGGGAACCACCCTGTGGGGAGCAAAGAAATGCCTGGTTCTGCAGCAGCTGCAGATGCTCAAGGGGCAGCAGGACCAACTCAGGGGCCTGAGGGGGTCTGGGGAGCTTTAGGGTCCAGGAGGGTCCTGGGGCAGCTGGGGAGGGGCTTTGGAGATTGAGGGTACAGACCAGGACAGACCAGGACAGACCAGTACCTCCTCACTGCTCCCCAGATCTCTCCTGGAGCTGGGCCACATTGTCATGGGACATCTGAGCCCCCCCCC
>NW_020923167.1:27639-28223 GCF_003984885.1 Neopelma chrysocephalum
CTCCTGGAGCTGGGCCACATTGTCATGGGACATCTGAGCCCCCCCCCAGTGCCCTCCCAGTACAGCCCACTGTGTTCCTGTCCCAGGGTGCTGGGTGATCCCTCTTTGGGGGGGGTTGGAAGGGATTTTAGGGGAAGACTGGGGGAGATTTGGGGTGATCTGGAGGGGTTGGATGGGGATTTGGGGGGTTTGGGGATGCTTTGGGTGCATTTGGGGGAGTTAAAAGAGGTCTTGGGGGCATTGGGGGGGTTAAAGGGATCTGTGGGGGGAGGGGATAAAGGGAAAATGGGGGTTAGGGGACATTTAGGGGGGTTAATAGAGCCTGGAGGGGACAGGAGGGGAAGCATCACGAGCAGGTGAGTCCTGAGACCCCCCTGGTGTCCCCAAGACCATCTTGGTGTCCCCAATTCCTTCCTTGACAACTCAAGACCCCCCCTGGTGTCTCCAATGTCCCCAGGGCCTCCCAATGGCCCCAATTCCGCCTCTTGACAATCCCAATTCCACTGTCCCCAAACCCCTCCCCACTGTCCCCAAACCCCATCCCTGGTGTCCCCAACCCTCCATCTCACCCCAGGAGCCCCCCC
>NW_020923168.1:0-2155 GCF_003984885.1 Neopelma chrysocephalum
CAGTGTGATCCCAGTACCCACCAGTATGGTTGCAGACACTCCCAGTATATCCCAGTTGCCCTCAGCATGCTCGTAGTCATACCCAGTTACTTCCACTTGCCCCAGGATGCTTCCAGTTCCCATCAGGACGATCCCAGTCACTCCCAGTCACTCCCAGTCTATGTCAGTTGCCTCCAGCATGCACCCTGGCACTCCCAGTTACTCCCACTTGCTTCCACAATGGCCCCACTGGCTCCCAGTTCCCCCCTGAATAGTTCCAGTTGTTTCCAGTTGATCCCGGTCACTTACAGTCACTCCCAGGATGGTTCCAGTATGGTCCTGGTCACTCCCACAGTGATCTCAGTCACTCCCAGTCACTCCCAATAGGATCCCAGTTGCCCCCAAGGTGGTCCCAGTTGCTCCCAGTCCCCCCAGGATGGTTCCTTTCCCTCTCAGGGACTCCCAGTCTGAGTCCAGTATGGCCTCAGGCACTTTCAGTCACTGCCTGGACGATGCCATTTGCCCCTGCATGGTCCCAGTTGCTCCCAGTATGATCCGACTAGGAGTCTAGTCACTCCCAGTATGATCCCAGGAACTTGCAGACACTTCCAGTATGAATCCAGTTTGATCCCAGTCATCCCCAGTATGGTTGCAGTGCCTCTCCCATACTGCCAGTAGTATTGCAGTCACTCCCAGTATGATCCCAGTTGCCCCCAGTGTGGTTCCAGTTGCTCCCATTCACCTCTACTATGGTTCCAGTCACTCCCAGTATGATCTCTGTTGACCTCAGCATGCTCCCAGTCACTTCCAGTATGCTACCAGTATGCTCCCAGTATGATCCCAGTCACCTCCAGTGTGATCTCACTGGCTCCCAGTATATCCCAGTTGTGCCAACATGGTCCCAACTGCCCTCAGAGTGCTCCCAGTCACTCCCAGTATAACCTCAGTCACCCTCACTGTGGGCCCAGTTGCTTCCAGCATGGGCCAAGCTCTCCCACTGTGATCCCAGTTGCTGCAAGTTGCCCCTAGGATTGACCCAGTTGCTCCCTGTAAGATCCCAGTCTGATCCCAGTATGACCCCAGCAGGGGCCCAGCTGCTCCCAGGATGATCCCAGTTCTCCCCAGCGTGGTTCCAGTTATTCCCATTCACCCTTCCTATGGTTCCACTCATTCCCAGCCATGCCCAGTACATCCCTGTTGCCCCCAACGTGCTCCCAGTTGCTCCCAGTATGGTCCCTGTTGCCCCAGTTCTGGTCCCGCTGGGTCCAGTCCAGGTCTCGGTGTATCCCGGTGTCCCCCCTGTCCCCCCACCCCGCTCTCACCCCCTTTTCTCTCCCCACAGAGCTCCTGAGCCGCCGGCGGCCACAGCCCCTCCCCGTGGCCTCGGGCCCAGCCGGGACCCCCCAAACTCTGCCCTGATTTTGGGGGGTCGTGTGTCCCCCTTGGCCCTGCTTTTATTCTGACACCAGCCGCCTGCTCCCAGTGTTCCCAGTAAAGCTTCCCAGTTCTCCCCAGTCCCAGATACTCAGGGCAGGGGGAGGGGGCTTGTGGAGACCCCATCGGGGGAGCCGTGGTTGGGTGGGGGGCAGAACCGGCCTCAGGATGGATCGGGAATTTCAATCCCCGTGTCACCCCCTCCTGTGTCACCCCGTTCTGGGGGGGCTCTGGGGGGGCACCTGCACCCCAACACGGCACCCAGCGCTCCACAAAAGGGGCCGGGACCCCCCGACACCGCCCCACAGACCCACAAGGACCCCCCAGCCCGCTCAGACCCCTCGCAGAGCCCCCAAACCCCAAATCTGGGGAGCCCTTTCTGGGCACTGGGGGTGCCGGGAGCCCCCCCGGCTGCGGGGGCAACTCCTCCGTGTGCGGGCAGAGCCGCAGCGCCCAGCGCTCCCCACCTCGAGCCCACCGGCGCCCCCCCCTCGCCCCCAGCGCCCCCCGGGACGGCAATTTGGGCAGGGGGGAGGGGGGGGCGCCCAGGCCGGGCCCCCCCGCGCTGTCCCGGCCGTGGCGGCTGCGGCGGGGGCCGAGTGCGGGCGGGAGCGGCCAAGAGCCCAGCGCTGCCCCAGCCCGACCTGCCCCAGCTCCAGCCCTGCTCCTGCCGCGGGAGGCCATGGCCAAGGGGGCAAGGGGGGCCCAAGGGGGGCCCAAGGGGGGCCCAAGGGGGGCCCAA
>NW_020923168.1:2165-4253 GCF_003984885.1 Neopelma chrysocephalum
GGCCCAAGGGGGGCCCAAGGGGGGCCCAAGGGGGGCCCAAGGGGGGCGAGGGGGCTGCGCCAGGGGGGGAAGGGCCCAAGGGGGCGGATCCCGGAGGAGGAAACACGGAAAAAGCGGCGGCCCGGCCAAGGGAGGAGCCGAGCGGGAGCACAAAGAAGGGCAGCAAAAAGGTCCTGGCGGTCGCTCGGCAATGGCGGGGGGGGGGGCGAGAGCGGTTTTGGGGCCCCCGTGAGAGCCGGGGGGGAACCCCGGTAGCCGCGGAGTGGGGAGAGCGGAGAGGGGCGATCCCGGAGCTGGGGGACCCCCGGAATGCTGGAGGGGGGGGGAGCAGGGAGGGAGCGCCGGGCCCCTTCAACGGGGGTCCCGGAGAGGGGGAAGCCCTTGGAGTGTGGAGAGGAGGGGGGGCCTTGAGGCGGGGTGGGAGCCGAGAGCCCCAAGAGGTTTGCGAGGGTGGAGCCGAGAGAGGAGGCCCGGCCGGCCCCGGGAGGCAGAGTGGGGAGAAGGGAGCCCTGGGACCCCCCTGGCAACACTAAAGGGGACCCCGGAGAGAGGGAACCCCCCGGAGCCGCGGGACCCCCGGCAGCCCGGAGAAGGGGACCCCCAATGCAGGCAGAAGTGGCAGCAGGGCAGACAGGGGGGACCCCCTAACCCCAGAGAGCAGAGAGGGGGAACTCCTGGGAGGGGTTTTTGGGCTGAATATTGGTGTTTCGTGGGTTTTTATGGACACAAGATGCCCGGTGAGTCCTAGAGTTGGACCTGGGCAGGAGGAACCCCCAAGGCAACGCGCTCACCCCTTGTTTTCCCCCCCATCAGGATTTCTGCTTCCCAAAGCTTGGTCGGATGGAGGAGGAGGCTGCGAGGAAGAGGAAGATGCCTTGGGCCCCCCAGGCAGGTGAGGAGGAAGTCAGTGCCCCTTTGGGTGGGTCTTGCTTTGCCGTCCTGCCGGGGCCGGAGTTGGGGGGATGTCCTTGGGCTTCCCTGTGGGCCGGAGGCAAATCCCCTGCGTGTCCTTGTTGCTTCCTGCCCCAGGCCCCGAGCTGAGGCCGGAGAGCCCGGAGGACAAATCCCCGCGGCAGAGCCTGGTGGGAGAGGCCGTTTTGAAGGGCTCCACGGCGCAGGAAGGCAGCGGGGAGGAAAAGGGCCGGAGATGCCCCCGGAGGAGGAGCTCCAAAGCCAGCCCAGGGGGCTGTGAGGAGGAAAGAGGCAGCGTGTGCCGGGAAGGCGGCCGGAGCTTGAGCCGGAGCTGCGAGCTGGTGGTCCCTGAGCAGCCTCCCAGCAGGGAAAAGCCCTTCAGATGCTTGGAATGTGGGAAGAGCTTCAGCCAGAGCACCAACCTCCTCAGCCACCAGCACATCCACACTGGGGAACGTCCCTACACGTGTGGGGAATGTGGGAAGAGCTTCAGGCAGAGCTCCACCCTCTGCACCCACCGTCGCATCCACAGTGGGGAACGGCTCCACACATGTGGGGAATGTGGGAAGAGCTTCAAACGGAGCTCCCACCTCCTCATCCACCAGATGATCCACAGTAGAGAAAGGCCCTACACGTGTGGGGAGTGTGGGAAGAGCTTCAGCCAGAGTGCCAACCTCCTCAAGCACCAGCAAATCCACACTGGGGAACGGCCCTACACGTGTGGGGAATGTGGGAAGAGCTTCAAACGGAGCTCCCACCTGTTTCGACACCAGATGATCCACAGTGGGGAAAGGCCCTACACGTGTGAGGAATGTGGGAAGAGCTTCAACCAGAGTGCCAACCTCCTCAGCCACCAGCTCATCCACACTGGGGAACAGCTCTACAAGTGCTTGGAATGTGGGAAGAGCTTCAGCACAAGCACCAACCTCCTCAGACACCAGCCCATACACACCGGGGAACGGCCCTACACGTGTGGGGAATGTGGGAAGAAGTTCAAACGGAGCTCCCACCTGGTCCAACACCAGATGATCCACAGTGGGGAAAGGCCCTACACGTGTGGGGAGTGTGGGAAGAGCTTCAGCCAGAGCGCCAACCTCCTCAGCCACCAGCTCATCCACTCTAGGGAACAGCCCTACACGTGTGAGGAATGTGGGATGACCTTCAGCCAAAGCGCCA
>NW_020923169.1:0-43874 GCF_003984885.1 Neopelma chrysocephalum
CAGATGACTGGAGGTTGGCCAATGTGATGCCCATCCACAAGAAGGGCAGACCCCTGGAACCCACATGGGGAAGCCCCAGAATAGCTGTCAGTCACAAACAGCCTGGGAAAGCTATAACACACCATAACTCCTGCAGCCCCTAACCCAACTCAGATTGGCAGGGACAGTGAGGACACTGCCCCTCACCCTGACCTGGAACCCCAGAGCAGCTGGTGGGTCAGAGACCCCTCCTGGTGGGGTTGGCCATAGGGATGAGAGCAAATAAAACCAAGGGCATGTGTTTGCCTCATGTCGCGGCCCTGTCACTTGAACTTGTGAGAGCTGGTCTTCTACAAGGCTTCGGTGGTAGCTATATAATCTGTCTCACCCTCTTTCTCCTTCTCTCTTCTTGATCCCTCTGCTTCTCTTTCTTTGCTCCTTTCTTGATGCTTGCGGTGATTAGGAGCTGGAGGGATTGGATTTTGATTTAAGTGTTGTGGAATTGGATGGATTTTGACTTAAGTGTTGTGGATTAATAGTATATGCTGAGTCAGTATTGTGGTGGAACATTTTGTCTAGATTTTGTGGTGTCCTTTTGAACTTTGGCCAAGTCTCCTTATTTACTCCCCTAAATGAATAAAGAAATTCCTTGGGAACAAGCTCGTGGCTTATTCTCTTGATGCTATCTCGAGGTATTAAAGAACTCTTTATCTATATATTAAAGTAAAACTCCTAGCCACTCTCATGGGCAGGCAGCTCCCAGGATAAGAGTTTTACACTGTCAAGCCACAATTCAGTACTGTCAGAGGTCTGTAGTGGAGGCAGGGACCCAAACTGCATTGGAGGATCACTATGGCTGAGATAGGAACTCAAACGACATCATCATCATCATCATCATCATCATCACCATCATCATCATCATAGCTAGGCTTCGCGAACGAAGATTTGGGAAGGGCTCTACCCACACTTGTTACAAGCGCACTGGTGGCTAAAAAGGCTAATAAAAGATAGACACGTCCGATTGCAAAAGGCACAGCAGAAAGACTCCTTAGGTGGTATATTCTGCAAGACACGATTCTTTCTGTGTTGTCTTTTCTCCTCAAGAGTGATCCTGCATGCTTTCTCAAAAGCAGCAGCAGCATTAAAGATGGTGTGTCTCCAGACCTTCTGATTATAGGCCAGAGTAGACCAGTTATGGTGGTCAATATGGCCAAGGCTGAGATGTTGTTTCAGGGAGTCCTTGTATCTCCTCTTCGGGGCTCCTCTCTTGGGGCAGTCAGTGGCAAGTTCACCATAAAGCAGGATCTTAGGGAGGCGGTAGTCCTTAATCCTTGAGACGTGTCCTGCCCAACACAGCTGTGTTCTCAGCAACATGGCCTCAATACTTGCGACTGCTGCTTGTTCTAGAACAGACATATTAGTCACATAATCTGACCAGTGGATGTTTAGGATTGTACGGAGGCAGCGTTGATGGAAGCGTTTTAAGAGTCACAGGGGGTGGCAGTAGATGACCCATGATTCAGATCCATATAAGAGAGTAGACAGCACAATGGCTCTGTAAACACTGATCTTGATACTTTTCTTCAAGTGTTTATTTCACCAAACTCTTTTATGGAGTTTTCCGAAAGCACTATATGCCTTTGCTAACCTATTGTCTATCTCTCCATCAATCTTACCATCTGAGGAGATGAGGTTACCTAGGTAATCAAACTGCTGGACTGATTTGAGCTCTGATTCGCCAATGGTGATATGGGGATGATGAAAGACGTCCTGAGGTGCAGGTTGATAGAGAACTTCTGTCTTCTTCAAGCTGACTTCCAGCCCTAAAAGCTCAGCAGTCTCTGCAAAGCAGGATGTTAAATGCTGCAGAGCTGCTTCTGTGTGGGCAACAAGGGTGGCGTCATCAGCATAAAGCAACTCCCGGACAAGATGGTTTAAGTTCTTAGTATGGGCTTTCAGTCGCCTTAGGTTGAATAGGCTTCCATCAGTATGATATCGAATGTAGATACTGTCCTGATCATTGAGGTCTGCCATGACCCTTTGGAGCATCATGCTGAAAAAGATTGTGAATAGGGTTGGTGCAAGAATGCAGCCTTGTTTCACACCATTGGTTATTAGAAAGGGCTCAGAAAGTGCGTCGCCATATCTGACTTGGCCGTGCTGATCCTCATGAAGTGAGATGATCATTTTAAGGAACTCGGGGGGACATCCTAAAAGTTCCAAAATCTACCATAGACCTTTTCTGCTCACATTATCGAATGTCTTGATGAGATCAACAAAGGTTACATAGAGACCTTTATTCTGTTCCCTACACTTCTCTTGCAGTTGTCCGAGAACAAATACCATGTCTGTGGTGCTCCTGTTGGCTCTGAAACCACATTGGCTTTCAGGTAGAATTCCTTCTGCTATAGCGGTTTTAGTCTGTTCAAAAGTATTCTTGCCAGGATTTTGCCAGCAATGGAGAGCAGAGTAATGCCTCGGTAATTTGAACAGTCTGATTTGACTCCTTTCTTCTTATACAAAGTGATGATGACTGCATCACGAAGGTCTGATGGTAGTTTGCCTAGTTCCCAAAAGAGCACCACAAACTCGTGAAATTTAGCATGGAGTGCTTGGCCCCCATGCTTCCAGACTTCGGGTGGAATTCCATCAACCCCAGCTGCCTTGCCAATTTTCACCTGCTGTATGACCTTAGGAGTTTCTCCCATAGTAGGGGCAGTATGCAATTCATTCTTCACTGGTTGTTGTGTGATGGACTGAATTGCTGAGTCTTGGACTACATGGCTAGTACTGAAAAGAGTCTGAAAGTGTTCAGACCATCGATTCAGAATGGAGGTTTTATCTGTCAGAAGCGTTTGACCATCTGCGCTGAGTAGAGGGCTTTGGACCTGTATGTAGGCCCATATGCTGTTTTCAAGGCCTCATAGAATCCTCTGTGATCACCCATATCTGCGCATAATTGAGTTTTTTCAGCTAGATTGATCCACCACTTGTTCTGGATGTCACGGAGTTTCTGTTGGAGTTTGTTGCATGCAGGACGAAAGGTTGCTTTTCTTACATGACAGGATGGCTGAACAAGGTGTGCTTGGTGAGCAGATCTCTTCTTCCTCAACAATTCCTGGATCTCTTGACTGTTTTCATCAAAACAGTCCTTGTTCTTCTTGAAGGAGAACCCTAAGGATTCTTCAGAGGACTGCAGGATGCTGTTTTTAATATGGTGCCAAAGTGTTTCAGGAGAGGGATCTATAGAATGTATGGAATGATTTTCGAGCCTAGTTTGAAGATTTGCCTGGAATCTGTCTTTCACTGTGGCTGATTGGAGATTGTTAACTTGGAGTCTCCTCCTTGGGATACCGCCCCTTTTGGGTTTGAACTTAAGATTGAAGTTAAGTTTACAGTGCACAAGTCGATGGTCTGTTTGGCATTCTGCATTAGGCATCACGTGGGTATGGTGGACATCACGAACATCTCTCCATCGCACCAAGACATAATCAATGAGGTGCCAATGCTTGGATCTCGGATGCATCCAGGTTGTCTTCAGACTATTTTTTCTGCTGAAAGATAGTATTAGTGATGGTGAGCTGTTGCTCCACACAGAATTCTAGTAGAAGGCCACCATTATCATTGCAGCTTCCAACACCATGCTTGCCTAATATTCCTTTCCAGACTTCAAAATTCTTTCCTACTCTGGCATTGAAATCACCAAGGATAATGATCTTATCATCTGCAGGAACCTTTTGGGTAAGGTAGCGCAGGTCAGTGTAAAATTTATCTTTTTCGGCAGGGTCAGCTTGGAGAGTTGGGGCATATATACTAAAGAGGACAACATGTTTCTTGTTGTTTAGTGGAAGGCATAGGGAGATAATGCGATCAGAATGACTTGTCAGCAGATTTTCGAGTTTAGGAACAATAGAGTTTTTAATCATGAAACCAACTCCTGAGAGATGCCTTTTGGTTCTGGGTTTACCTGACCAAAAGAGTGTGTAACCGGCACCATGTTCTCTAAGGCTGCCTTCCTCGTGGAGACGAACTTCACTGAAAGCAGTAATGTCAATGTTGAGATGTGATAGTTTGTGGGCAATTAGGGCAGAGCGACGCTCAGGACATCCACTATCCACAAAATCAAGCATGGTTCTGATATTCCAGCATGCAAGAGTCAATTTGGGTACACCTTTGAAGGCAGGTGTATGCCTTTGTCTCTTGATCTTTGTGTGACCGCATTAGAAGAAGATGCCTGTTGGCCGTGGTTAACCAACCAGGTGAAGAGTGGAGATGAACTTTGGTTAGGCCACCTTTTCTAGGTCCCTCTCCATGTGGAGCAAGCAGTGCTCTCCTTGAAGAAGGCTGCTTGGTCATTCAGGATGCTGCCAAAAGAGACTTTCATCTCCGGTGTCAGTCTCTAACGACCAATGTCCTGAACCACCTGCATGCAGGGTTGGCTGAGATAGGAACTCAAATGACAACAGCTACAGTAATTGCCCCAGTAGTGAAAAAGAAAAAATGGATAAGGCTAGCTACAGGTCCATATCATGGATTAGTAAGGGAGGAAGAAGAAGAAGAAGAATCAGGAGGGGAGGGGGCAGATCAAAAAAACAGTCCTTCAACAAAAAAATCGAAACAAGTGAGACAAAGCAAACAGGAAAACGAAGTTACCTGGTCCATGACCTCATCAGAACTTCGAGACTTGTGAAAAGATTCCAACGGCCAGCCAGTTGAGCAGATTTCTGTCTGGCTGCTTCGATCCTGGGATAATGGGGCTAATAGTCAGCAATTGGAAGGTCATGAAACCCAACAGCTGGGATCCCTTGCTAGACACTGGGAAATTGAAAGAATTGGAAATGAACAAGCAATTTAAAGTGTCTGGAGACAGCTTCTCTTAAGCCCGAAGGCAAGGTATCCATTTAAGGAAGATCTTGTGAAGTCCCCAGGAAAGTGGACCAGTGCAGAAAAAGGTATCCAGTACTTGAGAGAATTAGCAGTGCTGGATATCATTTATAGTAATGTAAGAAGTGATAACATCCCTAAGGATCCAAAGGATGTCCCTTGCACAATGGTTATGTGGAGGAAGGTGGTTCAAAGCGCCCCTGCATCGTATTCCAACAGCCTGATAGCAATGTATTACCTGCAAATGGATACTCCATCTGAAGAAGTGACGTCCTCCTGGCTTTGAAACATAGAAGAAACTCTGGGTACTTCCACATCCCCACGGGCCAGCACTCGGCTCTCAGGGGCAGCCTGAGAAGGAAGCCCCAAGCACAGACCATGTGGTGAACTCTGGTTCTTTCTGCATGACCAAGGGGAAGACATGAGGAAGTGGGATGGTGAACTCACCTTCAAGCTGGAAGCCCATGTATGTGAACTGAGAGGGAAAAGAGTTGTTAAGAAGGGGTCAGCCAGGAAGGCTGTCACTGTAGTTGCTGCAGAGACACAAGAAGTCAATGAGTGATCTCCAAGACATAAAAGGACTGAAATCACCTCCTTTGATCCTGCTGAGGGGACTTGTGGTCCGGAAGCACAAAGTTCAGACAGTGGATACTCTGACCAGGAACAGGAATAGAGGGCCCCTGCCTTTGGCCAGGAGGAGGAAAGGGATGATCAGGTCTACTGGACTGTGTGGATTCGATGGCCTGGCACATTGGATCCACAGAGGTATAGAGATATAGTAGATATTGGTGCACAGTGCACACTGATGTCATCAAGACACAGGAGTGCAGAACCCATCTGGATCTCTGGAGTGATGGGGGAGGCCAGGAGTTGTCTGTAATAGAGGCTGAAGTGAGTTTAACAGGGGACAAGTGGGAAAAGCACCCCATTTTGACTGGTCCATAGGCTCCTTGTATCCTTGGCATTGACGACCTCAGGAGGGGATACTTCAAAGATCCACAGGGGTATTGATGAGCTTTTGGTGTAGCTACCATGAATACAATGAAGATCAAACAATTATCTACCCTGCCTGGCCTCTCAGAAGATCCCTTCATCGTGAGATTGCTGCAAGTTGAAGACCAACAAGTGCCAGTTGCCACCAGAACAGTGCGCTGGCGGCAATATCGCACCAACCAAGACTCCATAATTCCCATCCATAAGCTAATTGGCCGACTGGAGAGCCAAGGAGTGATCAGCAGGACCCACTCGCCCTTTTAACAGCCCCATATGGCCAGTGTGAAAGTCTAATGGAGAATGGAGGCTGACAGTAGACTACCGTGGCCTGAATGAAGTCATGCCACCTCTGAGTGCCTTCGTACTGGACATATTGGAACTTCAATATGAGCTGAAGTCACAGGTAGCCAAGTGGTGCTGCAATTGATATTTGTAATGCATTTTTCTCAACCCCTCTGGCAACAGAGTGCAGGCCACAGTTTACCTTCACTTGGATGTGTGTCCAGTATACCTGGAATCGACTGCTCCAGGGGTGGAAACACAGCCCTACCAGCTGCCACGGACTGATCCAGACTGCACTGGAACAGGGGGAAGCTCTGGAACACCTACAATATGTTGATGATATCATTGTATGGGGAAACACAGCAGAGGAAGTTTTTGAGAAAGGGAGGAAAATAATCTGTGTTGTATGTTGCAGGAAGTAAAGTAACATGCCAATGAAGAATAAATTTTGCGACAATGATCCGAGCTGGGCTGGTGTTGGTGCCCAACAATCGATTGTGTTGCTTCTACTGTCCTGACTACCCATCCTGATGGAATGGAGCCCGAGATCTGGAGGTGTGGAAGAAGCCCATGAAAATGGGAAAATAATATCTATCTGTGAAAGGACGGGGAATAGTAGTTAATGAAAATGTATAAATCTGCATGTTGGGTCTAAAGATGGTTTAAGAATGTAGTTTAAGTTGTATGTGTTGGTTAGAAGGGATTTCAGTAATGAGAAATAAATACAATGGAATAGTTAGAATATATATTTATAAAATTATGTGGGATCTGAGTATGATGCAAATGGTATCGAATAAGGGGTGGAGACTGTATTGGGTCTGACTGAGCTGGAATTTATTTCCCCATAGCAGCTCTCACAGTGCTGTGCTCTGCATTGGTAGCTAGAAAGTTGTTGAGAACACACCAGTGTTTTGGCTACTGCTGAGCAGTGCTGGCACAGCATCAGCACTGGCTCTCAACATTCCTTCCCCTCCCCAATCAAGGGCAAGATCCTTGGAGGGGACAGAAGTAAGCCAGCTGACCCAAACTAACGAAAGGGATGTTACAGACCATATGATGTCAGCTCAGATATAAAAGCTAAGGAAAGGAGGATGAAGGGGGGGCATTCGTTATTTACAGCGTTTGTCTTCCGGAGCAACCACTCCATGTGCTGAAGCCCTGCTTCCCAGGAAGTAGCTGAACATCTCTTGCTGATGGGAAGTAGAGAATGAACCTTTTTTTTCTCTTTGCTTGTGCATGCACAAACTTTCGCTTTTGCTTCAGTAAACTGCCTTATCTCAACCTACGAGTTGTTTTCCATCTTATTCTCTCTCCCCTGTCTGGTTGGGAAGAGGAGTGATAGAGCAGCTTGGTGGGCACCTGGCGTCTAGCCAAGGTGTGGTAGTTTGAGCTACCACAGAAATCCAAAATCCAATTTCCAGGCTTCCCCCACCCCTTCCCACAATTTTATCTCAACACCGAAGAGAAATTTTCAGGCAGACACCTTTATGGGGAAAAGGGGAAGTATATATATACATTTATTTTACACAAATAAATACTATACAAGCTAAAAGCAACTATGTATATATTATTATACATTTTTATCAGTCCCTTTAAGCTTTCTCCCTCAATTCAGTCCAGGAAAAAAACTCTTCATGCTGATAAGTACCAGTCTCTCTCTCGTGGGAGCATTCGGAGAACTGGAACGCTCCCCCCACCAACCTCCAGCTGTTTGCCGAAGTCCTTCCTTCCTCACGAAGTCTAAGAAGATAGCTTTGAGTCCGTCCTCCTTGGTTCTGTGTCATTTCTGCTGTGTGATCTCTCTCTCATACCTCGGTTCGTAGGCTGCTGTAGTGTAGTCAGCTTATCATACGTCCTCCGAGTCAGTTTTCGGCTGCCCCCGGTCAAAGCTCTGTAGGGCAACTCTCGAGCCCTTTGGCCCGTCTCCAGTTCTTGCCTGGAGTTCTTCCAACTGTTGCAACGAATCACAATTGTTTCTCCTGGCAACCGAGCCTCCTCCCCCGGCCCGTCTCTTGGCTCAGCTTCAATACTAAGCCTTAAAATTCACCCCCCACCAGCCTCAATGCAGTGGGGGGAAAAGCCCCCTAGCCTTGGTCACAGGCAGCTCAGTTATACACTGTCCCAAGCGCCCCGCAGCCCAGCTGCGGGGGGGGGAAGAGGGCCTGGCCTCCTTGCAAGGGACCTGCCTCTCCCTCTTACCTCAGGTGCTGTGAATCTCTCTCTTCACAACACACTCCAATGCTGACTCCAACCCTGGCTTAGGCAGGTCTGTGGGCCGCAGGGCCTCCCCTCCCCCCAGAGGGGGGAAGAAGGAGGCCCTGCCACCCCTTGGCCTTCTACACCCGCACACAGCAGCAGACACAGACAGAGATTGCCAACAACTTCCGGTGGTTGCGTATATATGATTTTTCAGCAGGAGCGAACAAGACGAGCGGTGATTGGCCCTCCAGGGAACACTGCCCTGGCACCCAATCACCTCTGAGCTCCCCGACTCCCAGGGGGGCAATCTCAACCCATGACACAAGGTTAACCCACCACATATATAAATGCATTTTCGAAATTGTCATTGTTGTTTACTGGGAGAGACCTATACTGTTGCATCACTAAAACAGAGTAGAATGAATAATAGGAAAATTATACCATTTCAGCCAAAAATGTGAGCTAAAATATTTGTGCATTATTTATACTTTCATATATTCAATACTTTTCTGACTACTACTGTGTTCAGTGGTGTTTGTCTGCTTGTACCACAGCTAGAATTTGGTTTCAACATTTAAAAAGCTTCTAATCTCTAATACAGTAAATTAACAGATTCCCTTACTTCTCATTAGTCTATAAGGTTTTTAGCAGTGTTGCAAAAAAAAATCATATGAAGATTATTAAATCTCATATACAAGTTATGAAATTGATTAGATACTCCTGGACACATTAAGGGGTTCTGGTGCAGGAGATAAGTGTGAAGGAAACTTTTTTTTTAAATAATGCAAGATGAATACTGGGAAAGGGTCCTATGAAAGCATAGAAAGTAATGGTTTATAAAACAAAGACACTCTCTTCTACAATGGAAGTACAATGGTAGTGCTAACTCAGACAAGCCCAAGAACTGAATGCATGCTGATAGCTAGGTTTCTGGAAAACCTTCAGTGATCAAAACAACTGAAAGTCCCCCTGGAGATCATGACAGCCACATTGAAATCTTTTCACCTGGTATGCAAAAAGGTTTTTTTTCTGAGCAAGGAGGTGAAATTTGATGGCCTTTAACCAGCAGACAGAACAGCCCATAATGCAAATGATAAACATTAGTTTAATGTTTCAGGATGATGGCTACCAAGGATGTTCTTGCCCAACAACTGCATGGAAAATCATGCAACCCAGGCAGTGTAAATAAAAAAGCTTCATGAAAATACATGTAAAGCTATATAAAAAATTGTTGCATTAAAATTCAAAGTAATTGCATATGGAACCAAACCAAGTTACATTTTTTCTAAACAAAACAAAATGTTTTCTATAACTTAGTCAGGTCCAGTCATATTTATGTAGAAAAAAGATATCTTGGGGGAACTGCTGTTAATTTCAGTCAGTAATTGACTGTCTTTGAACTTGATGAAATGCCACCATAATTTCTAATTAGATCTAAATTGGAAACAGATTCCTGTCCTCTGACACTTAAAAATCTTCCCTATTCTATTGGGATGAAATGAAGAGCTTCTGAGTGAATGTTTTATTTGATTCTATAGAACTATGTTCTATATAGAACTGTGAAGAGTTGCCCTTGTTGTACAGCATAAACACTTCATTCTGGTGGCTTTTTTTAGCATGTGTAGGAAAGGACCTGCAATTCTTTTAAACCAAATGCAGATTTCTGCATGGACTTTAAAAATTGCCATAAGAGAAGTTTTAAAATTGTATCTGAGCAATTTTTAATTTAGTATTTTAATTAAAAAGCTGGTATTCTGAAGGCTAGATTTTACACACTGACTGTATTGTGACTGTTCTAATAAGAATTATTCACCTACATGGGTGGAGTTCAGATCTGATAGTTAAAAGATGCTACTCAAACATTTTCCAAAAGAAACACCTAATCTCCTCGCCCACCTCTATGATGCAACTTTAAGAATATCCTCATAATTTCTTTGCTTCTTTGACAGGCCTAATGATCTCTTTGGAATTCATTTCAATGAGAAGCATTTAAGCTGCAATTTCAGTCAACAGTGAGGCCAACATGAAAATGCTGCAGGATATCCATTTCATTGAAAGTAATCTTCATTCAAGCTATAGCCAACTATTCTGTGCATCTTGTGATAAAAGTTAATTGTAAATCATCAATTTTATCTTACTTATACTTATTTTTCCAAATATAATGACTTTTAATATAGACAAATAAACTCCCCATTCTCATACTAGACCAGGACCTATTCAGTATTCCCCATATTCTTCATATATTTTTAATACTTCATTCATTCATTCCAGTTCTTCCCATTCCACAGTCAATGCATCATCCCATAGCTTCTCATGATTGCCTCTCCTTTTACTTCTACCAATTTCTACTTCCCTTCTTTACATTTTTGTTATCTTCAGGAAAGATTTTGAGGTGCTGGAGCAGGTCCAGAGAAGAGCAACTAGGCTGGTGAAGAGACTCGAACACAAGTCCTATGAGGAGAGGTTGAGGGAGCCGGGGTTGTTTAGCCTGGAGAAGAGGAGGCTCAGGGGAGACCTCATCACTCTCTACAACTACCTGAAAGGAGGTTGTAACCAGATGGGAGTTGGTCTCTTCTCCCAGGCAACCAGCAGTAGGACAAGAGGGCATGGTCTTAAGCTGTGCCAGGGGAGGTTTAGGTTGAATATTAGGAAAAAATTTTTTACAGGGAGAGTAATCAGGCATTGGAATGTGCTGCCCAGGGAGGTGGTGGATTCTCCATCCCTAGAGGTTTTTAAGATGAGACTGGATGTGGCACTTAGTGCCATGGTCTAGTAACCATGGCAGTGTTGGACTTGATGATCTCGGAGGTCTTTTCCAACCCGGTCACTTCTATGATTCTATTCTATGATTCTATTCTATGATTCGTTATATACTCCTCGTAAAGCAAGGAAAAATTGGCAAAACACTCCAAGGCCCTGACTCTATAAAATTGTTAAGCAACTTGAAAATACTATCTACGTATAAGCAGTACCACTGAAGTTAATAACAGCAGAAATAAAGTGCTAGACCTGTAGCTGAGCTCAGCCTGCTGACCAGGAACTGAGAGATGTGGTGGATATGCATTGATAACCACTGCATATTCAGTGGGTAGTCAAAACTCAGACAAGTTGCACGGCCTGGTGAAAATGATGTGTCTCCTCATCTATTCTATATCATGTTCTGATACAGAAGATGACACTCATATTATGATTCATCAATCACTTTCTGCAGGCCTAATTAATGTATAGACAAGAAAGAAGGCACATTTACTATCCAATTTTTCATCTACCTAGTCCATAGTCTGCTAGTCTGCATTAATTGCATAGTCTGAATAGACTGCTTCCTAGTGAAGTCTCATCAGAAAAACACTGATAGGTGATTTAGAGAGGTACCCAGTACAGTTTCTCTTGCCAGTAAATAATCTCTGCATTTACCAGTGCCACCAACGCTGTACTGCATGGTTTTAATATTTTCATTAAAGATTCACAGTATTAAGTGCTTTGCAAGATCCAAAATAAATTGTTCAGCATGAACACATTTTTAAAAATATTTATCTTATTTTTTCAAGAATATAGAATCATAGAATCACAGAATAACAGAATAGCAGAATCGCAGAATCACAGAATCAATTAGGCTGGAAAAGGTCTCTGAGATCATCAAGTCCAACCTATGACTGAACACCACCAGGTCAACTAGACCATAGCCCTAAGTGTCACGTCCAGTCGTTTCTTGAACACCTCCAGAGACGGTGACTCCACCACCTCCCTGGGCAGGACATTCTAATGTCTAATCACCCTTTCTGTGAAGAAATTCCTCCTGATGTCCAACCTAAACCTCTACTGGCACAGCTTAAGACTATGCCCTGTTGTCCTGTTGCTAGTTGCCTGGGAGAAGAGACCGACTCCCACCTGGCTATAACCTCCTTTCAGGCAGTCGTAGAGGGTGATAAGGTCACCCCTGAGCTTCCTCTTCTCCAGAGTAAACAACCTCAGCTCCCTCAGCCGCTCCTCAGAGGACATGAACTCTACATGAACTCCAGACCCTTCACCAGCTTCATTGCCCTTCTCTGGACTCACTCTAGCACCTCAGTGCCATTCTTGAATTGAGGAGCCCAGAACTAGACACAGAACTGGAGCTGCGGCCTCACCAGTGCCAAGTACATGGGAAGAATCATATCCCTAGTCCCACTGGTCACACTATTTCTGATACAAGTCAGGATGCCATTGGCCTTGTTGACCACCTGGGCACACTGTTGGCTCACATTCAGCCAGCTGTCAACCAGCACCACCAGGTCCTTTTCCACTGGGCAGCTTTCCAACCACTCTGTCCCCAGTCTTTAGTGCTGCAGGGGGTTATTGTGGCCAAAGTGTAGGACCTGGCACTTGGTCTTGTTGAATCTCATACTGTTTGCCTCAGCCCATCAATCCAGCCTGTTCAGGTCCCTCCAGCAGATCCACACTCCCACCCAACTTGGTGTCATCCGTGAATTTACTAAGGGTACACTCGATCCCCTCATCCAGATCATCAGTAAAGATATTAAACAGGACTGGGCCCAACACTGACCCCTGGGAGACACCACTAGTGACCGGTTGCCAACTGGATGTGTCACCATTCACCACTCTCTGGGCCCAGCCATCCAGCCAGTTCTTAACCCACCGAAGAGTGCACCTGTCCAAGACATGAACTGCCAAGTTCTCTATGAGAGTATGTCGTGGTTTGAAAACTCCCCCCAAAAAAACTATTTCCAAGCCCCACACAATTTTTACTCCAGAGTTAGAGAAGTTTTCAGACAGGCACACCTCAACATGGGGGAATTATATTAAAATTTATTACTAACACAATAAATACTATAAAATATATATACAACAATCCTAACTAATTCTCCTATGGTAAAACAATATATTTACGTAGACCAAATCCCTCCTTTCCCCCCATAAATGTCCAGAAGGAAAGAAGAAGTCTTTTTCACTTTCAGGGCAGCACAATCTCTTATCTTTATCCTCGAGGCAGCAGTTCCGATTTGTTGTAGCTGGGAAATCTCTCTTTCTCTTCATTAGAATGCAGGGGTCTCTATTTCACCTGTCCTTGGCCCCTCGGTTCCAATCGAGGGTCTCACCCATGGGCTTTGAGGGAAACCGCTTGTTAATTCACCATGGTCGACATTCACGAGGTACAGGGATTAAAGCTCAAAGTCTTTAATCCTCTGCTCCGTGAAAGGTTTCTGACCCCTGGGGCCAAGCTCTAGGGAGACTTCTCAGGGGATTTCCACCCCTCCTCCCTGGGGTCAAAGAGTTCTGAGGGCTTTTTAGTTCAATTCTTACCCTAGAACTGGTTCCAGCTGACTTTTCTCTGCTTCATTGCAGACTCTCTCTCTCTCCGTTGGACGTCTCTGTGTCTCTCGGTCTGGCTCCATGCCATCTTCTCTTGCTTTCTGAAATTCCTTTGCCCAGTCTTTTGGCCAGAAACCCGTCTTGGTTCACGGTCACAGCTCTCTTTTCAGTGCTGCCTCTGCTGCCACTTCCCCCCCCCCCATTGCGAGGGGGGGGGCAAAGATGCAATCCAGGGGTCTCCCTGATTCTTTCGGAGTTCCCCTCGATCACCAGCCTCAGGAGGGGCTCCACTCAGCTGCTGTGCTGCTCCTGGTCCCCCGGCCCCACTCTCTAACATGTGGCATTTCAGGGCATGGCTGCCTCTCCTTCCAGCTACATAATCCAAGCCTTCTTTTCCAGTTCATGAATATGTCATTTCCGCAGGGGCGCTGATTGGCTCAACACCAAGAACACCAGCCCTGGAGTTAGCCACTTTCCAACTCCAGGGGGAAAGCCTTTTTTTTCAAACCAAGAGAGAGAACCATGGGAGACAATACTGAAGGCTTTACTGAAGTCCAGGTAGCCACATCCACAGCCTTTCCCTCATCCACTAAGCAGGTCAACTGGTCATAAAAAGAGAACAGGCTGGTGAAGCAGGACCTGCTGTGTGATCGCACTCAAAATGATCTGCTCCATAATCTTGCTGGGCACTGAGGTCAGATTGACAGGTCTGAAGTTCCCCAGATCCTCCTTCTGGCCCTTCTTGTGGATGGGCATCACACTGGCCAACCTCCAGTCATCTGGGACCTCCCCGGTTTGCCAGAACTGATGATAAATGATGGAGAGATGCTTAGCGAGCTCTTCCACCATCTCCCTCATCACCCTAGGATGAATCCCATCCAGTCACATAAACTTGTGAGCATCTAAGTGGCACAGCAGGTCAGTAACTACCTCCTCCTGGATTGCAGGGAGTCCATTGTGCTCCCCGTCTCTGTCTACCAGATCAGGGAGGCAGTTGTTCTGAGGACAACCTGTCTTACTGTTGAAAACTGAGGCAAAGGAGGTGTTAAGTACCTCAACCTTTTCCTCATCTTTGGTGACTATATTCCCCCCTGTTGGGGCAGATGACACTTCAGAGATAAGAAATTATCTTAGCCAGAAACCATGGAATTTAAACGCAGACAAGGAAAGTTTGTTTACATATACCACCTGATATTTTTATACTATCTTTTAATTAAGCAGACTTGCTGTCTCTGCGAAAATCCTTTTACCACCTTGCCTACCCTATCTCCTGTTGTAATTGTGATAAAGAAATATCTGTTTATCTGTTTGAAGAGAAATATCTCCCCGGACCTTTAACCCCAGCTATCGATGGAATGCATACCCCTCTTTCCCAGAACCCTATATAAATCGAGAGTTGTGTCAAATAAAGTATTAAGTTTTGTACCCTCAAACTGGATCATGCAATCATTGAAACCATCTCAAATGGTGCTCGCAAACAGGGACGAGAGTCCTGGGTGAGATTAAAGGCAAGGAGACGGGACTCCTGCTCCGGGATGGTTCGTAACCGAAAGAGACGGAAAACCGCGCCACAAGTTCCTCCGCTGGACGGGAAGGTAAACTCGATTATGGAATAGGGTGGGATAAAAGCCCAGAGGCCAAAAAAATAGAGCCTCCCCAGATCAAAACAAAGACTGCTTTAAGCGCCTAGGAACCAAGAATAGCCCCGGAACAAAACTGACAGGCAAAAAAAACCGCCCGGAATGAAAAAAAGGTTGCTCAGGAAATGGGGGCTAAGGGTTTCCTCAGAACAAAAGACAGTTTACGAACTAATGAGATGCCTCCTTCAACAAGACGAGGCTGAAATAGACGATCTTTCTTTGCAAAACTTACTGCAGTAGGCAATACAAAATCATCCCGGGTTGAATGCTGCTAATGTCTTTGATAACGAGGAATGGGATCGCATTGGTGTCAGGCTGTGGGACTCTGCGACAAAGGGAGACAAAAGAGCTGCTAGTGTTCTGGGAACCTGGAGGGCAGTCTTCCAGACTTTAAAATCCCACATAGCTAAAAAGTCGTTACCCTCTGAATCTATTGTTACCGAGGATTCCGGCCGCCCACCAGAAAAAGTGGCAGAGGGAGATCTTGCCGTCGTCCCCCCTCCGTCCGTGTGTCCCCCCCCCGCCACTGATACACGCTGAGCTGCAGCAGGGGGAAGGGGGGGGTGCTGAAATAGCAGCAGTTTCTCTGCACTCCTGTCACCAGACACCTCTAAAAACCCTGCCTCCCGAGGCTCTAATGAAAATTCATGGGATTTCAATCCCTTTGACTCTGAAAAGGAGCCCAATTTACATCTCCCTGATAGATGGGCTCAAACGAAACAGGAGGCAGCTGCCGCAGATGTGCAAATGTTGCAGGCTTTTCCTGTGGTATATGAACCAAACCAAGCCCCTCGCTGGGAAAACATTCTGTACCAAGTCCTGAAAGAATTGCAAAAATCTGTCACTGACTATGGTTTGACTGCTCCTTTTACAACGGGACTTTTAGAGACTGTATTTGCCTCCTTTAATCCTGCACGACTGCAAAGCAATTGCAAAAATGATTCTCACTGCAATGCAATTCACTATTTTTGAAACTGAGTGGAGAGATTTGGCTGCGAAGGCTGTTATAGAAAATGTAACCAATCTAAATAATCTAAGTAATTTAACAGCACAGCCTGTAATTACTATGGAAATGCTCCTAGGAACGGGACCACATGCTGCCCTGGCAGGGCAAGCTCAATTACCAGTTCAGGTACTGAACCAAGCAAAAAGGTTAGCCTTTCAGGCTTTTCGTAAAGCTCCAGAGGTCGGGACAGCTCCTCAGTCCTTTGTCACTATTCATCAGGGACATCGTTTAAAAGATGCAATGACAAACAAGTTGATAATGACACTGCACGAGAGATTTTGTTCAAACAATTGGCAATAGAAAATGCTAATGCAGATTGCCAAAAAATATTACAAACCTTACGAAACCCCACAATTTCGGAAATGCTCCGAGCCTGCCAAACTGGGGGTTCACAATCCCATAAAACTACTGCTTTAGCCAAAGCATTTGACACCTTAACAGCATCATCTCTGTCTCCGCTGTGCTACGGCTGTGGGGAGCTGGGACATTTTAAAAAGCAGTGTCCGGGAAAAAAAACTGCTGAACAACCTGGTTTATGCCTGCGTTGCCGCAAAGGCTTTCATTATGCTAAAGAGTGCCACTCAAAATTTACACGAGAAGGTAAACTACTTCCTCCACAGGGAAGGGGTAAAAAGCAGTCGGGAAACTTGATGATGAACGTGTTGGGATCCCGCGCAATGGTAACAAATGTTCCCGAGTTTCAGCCCAGCCACTCGTACCAGCCAGCTCCCTGCGAGCAAGCACCTCAGGCAGCACCGGGGTGGATTTGACCCCCACAACAACAGTGAAACTACATGATTCTAACATGCAAGTAGTTCCAACAGGGGTCCAGGGTCCACCAGGAAACAACTAAAGTGCATTATTAATGAGTCGTTCATTAGCAACTCGTCTCGGTATTTTTGTGCTTCTCTGATTATACGGGAGAGATTAAGATGATGATTTGGGCTCCTATGCCTCCTTGCTGTATTGAAAAAGGTACCTTTATTGCTCAGTTAATTCTCATTCATGCCTACCCCCCTGGATCCAGTAACCGAATAAGAGGGGACCAAGGCTTTGGTTCAACGGGAAATAACTTAGTGCCCTTAGATTATTTTATCTCCTGGGCACAGCCTCTATCTGCTCAACGCCTGACTTTAACCTGTCAATTGTTTAATATTGTGGAAAAGGGGACAGTACATATTAACGGATTAGCAGACAGCGGAGCCAACGTACCTGTAATTTCTTCCCGTGTGTGGCCCCCCCTTGGGCACTCATTGAGCCAGACAAAGCTGTGAGGGGGGTCAGAGGGGTAACAATACCAAAGCAGAGTCTGCACTCAATTTTAATTACCAGTCCTGAAGGTCGCTCGGCAACAGTTCATCCTTATGTTTTAAATATACCCCTCACCCTGTGGGGTCGAGATGCTTTGGGACAATGGGGAATCGGACTCAGCACAAATTTGTCCTAACAGCCACTGAGCTGCAGCTAGTCCCCACTCTAACTTGGCAAACAGAACAGCCTGTCTGGGTGGAACAGTGGCCTCTTCCAGAGGACAAACTGCGACAACTTCAATTGCTTGTTAAGGAACAGCTTGACGCAGGGCATATATGCCCTATGACCAGTCCCTGGAATTCCCCCATTTTTGTGATTCAGAAAAAGAACGGCAGGTGGCGCTTACTGCATGATTTAAGATGCATTAACAATATTATTGAACCCACAAGAGCCCTGCAACCAGGTCTCCCCTCTCCGTCTATGTTACCCCAGGATTGACCACTAATTATCATCGATTTGAAAGACTGTTTTTTTACAATTCCTTTACATCCTAATGATGAAAAGCGATTTGCCTTTTCTGTGCCAACTTTAAATGCCAGCGAACCTTATGCTCGTTATCACTGGAAAATGTTGCCTCAAGGAATGAGAAACAGTCCAACCATATGTCAATTATATGTAGCCACAACATTATCGCCTGTATGTCAACAGTATCCAGAAGCCTACATTTACCACTATATGGGCAATATTGTGGTCTGTGCGGCTACAACAGAATTGACACAGCTAGTGCTGAAAGCCATAATCACAGCAGTCACTGCCTATGGTCTAAAAATAGCACCAGAGAAAATCCAGCAAGATGCCCCTTGGCATTATTTAGGGTGGAAAATAACACAAACAGCAATTCAACCACAACGTGTTTCCTTAAAAACATCCATACAAACCCTTAATGACCTGCAAAAATTACTGGGGGTTATCAATTGGTTACAACCTGTGTTAGGCATTACTACAGATGAATTGCACCCGTTGTTTACCCTCTTAAAGGGATGCCCAGACTTAACTTCTCCTTGACAATTAAAGCCAGAAGCAACGACTTCCTTGCATGCTGTGGAACAAAAACTGAACTCTTGTCAAGGAAATCGTTGCCTTTTAGATGAACCAGCAGTTTTAGTTGTCCTAATGGGACCTGCTCAGCCTTTTGGGCTTTTGGGTCAACTGTTTAAAGACAATTCTGATTTTTGCTTGTGGGAATGGATCTTTCTAGCACATCAATTTCCAAAAACTGTAATGACTTGAGCAGAAATGATTTCACAAATTCTCCAGAAAGGATGGTTTCGATGTTGGGAACTTGCAGGGTGTGACCCACACACAATATACTTGCCTTTAACAACAGAAAACTTAAAATGGCTAGAAAAAGTCAGTTTGGATTTTCAGACTGCCATAATCGATTATAATGGGCAACTGAGTATTCACTTACCTGCCTGTTCTTTTTTACAGCAACTAAGTATTCACTTACCTGCCTTGTTCTTTTTTACAGGAACTAAACCACTTGCCCTTGAAGCTGCAGTCGCAGTGGCCCCCAATCCCCTTATCAGATGTTCAAACTGTGTTTACTGATGGCTCTGGACACACTGGAAAAGCTGTAGTGGTATGGCAACAAGATGGTGTAGTAGTCGGGTCACCACAACTTGTGGAATTATCTGCAGTTGTCCGTGCCCTAAAGCTGTTTCAGGGCTCTCTTAACATAGTTTCAGACTCTCAATATGTGGTTGGCATTGTCCAGCGCATTGAACATTCCTATCTCAAAGAAATAAGTAACAAACTGCTGTTTGCATTATTTCAAAGGCTAATGTTCGTGGTTAACAACAGACAGTCTCCATTTTTTATAGCGCATGTGCATTCTCACACCGCATTGCCCGGACCAGTGACAGAGGGCAACTGGAGTGCTGACGCGCTTGCAGGACCTGTAATAGTACCCCGATTGTTTGAACAAGCTAAATTGTCACACAACTTTTTCCACCAGAATGCGAAGGCTTTGAGAAAACAGTTCGGTCTTACATTCGACCAAGCCCGGTCTATCATTTCATCCTGCCCAGACTGTCAACAAATCACCCCCTTAACTCCAGAAGGATTTAATCTCCGAGGGCTAGAACCACTTCAAGTGTGGCAAACCGATGTTACACATGTACCATCTTTTGGCAGATTAAAATGGGTACATGTCTCTATTGACACCTTTTCTGGATTTTTAGTTGCCACAGCTCATTCTGGTGAAAGGAGTTGTGATGTTCAACGCCATTTCCTTACAGCCTTTGCTCATAGGGGTGTTCCCAAACAGGTTAAAACTGATAATGGACCTTCCTACGTATCTGCCCGTACCCGTGAGTTCTTTGCCCAGTGAGGCATTGAGCATGTTACAGGAATCCCATACTCTCCTACTGGACAAGCAGTAATCAAGCGTGCACATCGTACACTCAAAGAAATGCTACAGAAACAGAAAAGGGAGAGTGCAGGATTGACTCCTCAGGAGTGTTTAAATAAAGCATTATAGGCACTTAATTTTTTAAACTGTTTAGTTGGGGACTCTGCCCCAGCTCAATGCCACTTTATTCCAGCACACAACCTGACAGAAGGTAAAGCTGAACTGTTGTTTAAAGACCTGAGCACAGGGCATTGGCAAGGTCCTCACCCACTGATAGCCTGGGGGAAAGGTTATGCTTGTATTTCCACAGATCGAGGACCACGATGGGTACCTTCGCCTTTTGTGCCATATCTTGCACCATCTTCCTAGTGACAGGAATGCCTCCTGACTGGACTATCCCCAGCCAACAGAACGTCTGGGTGACCCTCGCCAACGCGACTGGAACTGACACACTGTGCCTGTCCGTAGCTACTCCATCAGATCCATTTCACATGTGCTTGGTAGGCCTACCACTCTCCAAGAATCAATAGATGGACTTCTTAAATACAGATATACCTCATTGTTCTTACCTTAACACTTACAATACACCCTTGACAGAATGTACAGATAAATCAGGGCAAAGAGGGAAACAGCCAAATGGAGAATATAAAGATTTCTTTCCTGCCCTCCCCATAGAACCTCAAGAAATAGATCTAATGGGCACCTTAACTGCCCCCTTTTGTTTTCATTTTTACCCTACTGACCCGCATTCAGAAAATCCACTGGCAGTTGAGGTGTCTCCTCCAGGAGTTTATCAAAATGACAGCTTTGGTGTAAACTACCCAGCCCAACTACCATTAAATCTGCACCACATTCGATTGACTTGCCTGATGGATTATTTTTAATTTGTGAACAAGGAGTCTGGAGAGGCATCCCTGGTAAGGCAGAGGGTGGGCCTTGTACATTTGGAAAGCTAACACTGTTTAACCTCAGCAAGTTACCCCCGATAGACCCTTATGCAGCAGAAGCAAAAGATTTGTGAACCAATATGCTCCAGACTGTAATTTTAATGTCTACTTTTGGGGCCCAGCAAAGAGAGTCTTTGCCAGCCTCATATCAGGCATAGGGACTGCACACGCCTTGACTTCCTTAGGTAGACTTGGTCGTTGGCTTGCAAAAGAAGCTAATGCCACCAACTCAGCTATTAGCGCCTTATTAACCGATGTAGACTCAGTAAGAAAAGCAACCTTGCAAAATAGAGCAGCTATTGATTTTTTGTTATTAGCTCATGGACATGGGTGTAAAGAATTTGAAGGACTTTGTTGTATGAATCTCAGCGATAATTCAGAATCGATACAACAGAGTATTGATAAGTTGAAGAAACTTTCAGCTCAGCTCAAAGAAAATAATGATGAAGGTTTAGATAGTTTGTTTAGTTGGCTCGATATTTTTATTATAGGACCTTGGTTAAAGAAAGCATTTATAGCAATATTAATGGGCTTGTTGGTATTTCTTTGTATTATGCTCTGTATTACCTGTTTACTATCCTGTATACAGCGTATGATTAATCAGAGTTTTGTGGAGGTTTCAAGCTTGCAGCTTGAAAACAAGAAAAGAGGAGATGCAGATGACACTGCAGAGATAAGAAATTATCTTAGCCAGAAACCATGGAATTCAAACGCAGACAAGGAAAGCTTGTTTACATATACCATCTGATATTTTTATACTATCTTTTAATTAGGCAGACTTGCTGTCTCTGCAAAAATCCTTTTACCACCTTGCCTACCCTATCTCCTGTTGTAATTGTGATAAAGAAATATCTGTTTATCTGTTTGAAGAGAAATATCTCCCCAGACCTTTAGCCCCAGCTATCAACGGAATGCATGCCCCCCTTTCCCAGAACCCTATATAAATCGAGAGTTGTGTCAAATAAAGTATTAAGTTTTGTACCCTCAAACTGGATCATGCAATCATTTAAACTGTCTTACCCCCCTGTGTCCAATAAAGAATGGAGGTTTTCCTTGACCCTCCTTTTATTAGTAGTGTATTTATAAAAACACTTTTTATTATCCTTCACAGAAGTGGCCATATTAAGTTCTAACTGAGCTTTTACCTCTCTAATTTTCCTTCTGCATGACCTAATGACATCTTTAAACACTTCCTGAGTTGCTTGCCCCTTTTTCCAAAGGTGATACATCCTCTTTTTTTCCCCTGAGTTCCAGTGAAAGCTCCCTGGTCAACCAGACCGGCTTTATTCCCCACTGGCTCATCTTTCAGCACAAATACAAATGATTCACAGTTTTATTTTTTCTTATTTTAACTTTTCTAATACATTACTTAGACTTCTTTTCTAGATTACTCTTAATGATTCTCAACTGCTAATTTTCTTTTAGTATCATCAGAATAATATATAAAGATTTTTACATTTTCCATTAAAATTTAAAACGTCACTTGAACCAGTATCTCAGGATGGCAATAGCTTCAATTTTAATAGCCAGCACAACTTGATGCCATAAGCGGACTGCAAAAAGTCTACTTCCCTGGCAGAAGCACAATGTAGGGTTTAGCCTGAGCAGTTCAATTTCCATCCCACAGAAACCAATTCCTGAGGCAAAAGTGGGAGGAGAGCCAGGATATACCTGGACTCCCTCCCTTCTATGGGGTCAAGACACAAAAGAGAGTCCTCCTTGGGCCACCAGTTCTGCAAAGCCATTATTAACTTTTTAATGATCTGTGTAACCACTCTTGTAACCAGTCATTTATAGATGTTTCCCTGAACTTAAACATGTATTTGTAAGTATTTCTATTTATTTTCCCTTCTATACTTTTTAACAGGGACCTTATCCAAAAGCAAAAACTCAGTGATATTGGGTATTAATCACAGTAATCTACTTGCTACTTTAGATGCTAGGGAAATAAATTTTTCCTCTTGAAATCACATCTTTTCCACAATAAATGTGAATTAGTTACTATAAAAGTTTTAGAAGCATAACTGTTTTTAAAGAATCCTATTTAAGAGCTATGAACTTTGGTCTTGGAGTTTAGGCAGGAGGGTATATTCATTGTTTCACACTTCATATATTTCAGATCCTTTACCAAAGAAAAAGTAGTAATTTCAACATCCAAATTTTTACATTGCTTCATAATTTTCTTCTCAAATATGTCAGCTTGCCAAAGCCATATTGCTGATGTCCTTTAAAATTTAATTATGGGTCAGATTTGCATTACTGTTTTAACTACTGTCAGGCACCTAGTACCCGACTCCTTTTTTGTTAAGACTGTTTTCTGTCTCTGGAGGTATTTATCCCAAACTCCTCATGCAATCCTGACTATGTAAGTATTACCGAGTGTTTGGAGCCTTACCACTTCAAATGTAGCTGCAGAATTTTTAATCATAAAAAACAATCAAAGACATGAAGGTGAATATCATCTGTACCTTTTACAAACCTAATTTTCAAAGGGATTTTGTTTCAGTTGTGAAAAAGAAATGCTATGTATGTAATCAGTATATACTAACCCCTACTGTAGCTTTTCACTAAAGCAATGGAAACAGATGCTGTGCATAATTTTATACCTGATTTCAAATGGTGCTGTCATAAGCAAAATGAAAAATACAGATTATAATTTCACCTTCTGCGTGGTTCATTCATGAACGCATAGAAAAAACTTGCAGTAATCTGGAGACTGTTTCTGATATTTTATTTTTACCTTGTTTTCATCATAATAAAATCATACAGCCAACCCACAACCATTAAAATTTTAAGACCAGTCGAGATGCTGCTGTCATTTGCATCAATATAAATCCAATAGCAGTGTGAAACTCATGGATTATTGGTATCAATACTAACATTTTCATTGCACTTCTGCAGGGCTTGGAAATTCTAAGATTTCTGTTACAGTAATTTTTTTCATACTGAAAATGCCAAGAATGATGAACAATTTGTTTTGAATAAATATTCAAGGCAAGTTAACCTAGAATTTAGCTGTTGTCAAGAGATCTGTTGTCAAGGATGTAGTCAGAGATGATAATGAGGAAGGATAATGATCTAATATCTGCATTTTGAAGCATTTGCTTCTTATTTCCGAACAATGTTTGGAAAGATGGAAAGAATTATAACAGGGTTCTGCGCATCCCTGTGGCAATCAATATATGCTGCATGTTCTCTTCTTTTCCTAATGAACTTATGACCACTTTTTATTCTAACTGGCATCAAAATCCAGCTCAGAATGAAGAACAAAAAATACCCCAGAAGACAGCAGATATGAGTTTAGTCAACAGCCTTTAGAAAAACCTTCTGAGTAATCCCTGTGCTTTCCACCTGTATTTTCACCAGATTGCAAACTGTGTATTTAAAGATATATGCATTTGACACTACCAAAATTTACTGGAAGGTTTTCTCAATAAAGGTCAATGACCTGAAACCTGTCAGATGTTAAAAAATAAAAAAGAAGCATTTGGGAAAAAAAAGTCTTCAACATTACAAAAATGTTTTACTTTCTGAACATAAAATACATACTTCTATAAACAACAGATTTACTAAAACATCTGCTCAAAAAGAGAAACTTCTTGCCACCATTTGTTTTCAACCATAATCCCAATATACCTCTTTTAATAGAAGGTAGATATTGAAGCTGCATTACTTTTATGATCAATGGATCATACTGTCATATATATTATGTATGATGTCCATCCTGAATTTCTCACTCACAGGGAAATTTACACGGGAGCTTGATACAAATAAAAGTGGCAGGATCAGGAGTTTTTTTGTTTCTAATTTATTGTAAACATGCAGAAATTTCCATTACAATTTATTGCCCTACTCCCTATCTAACTTGGATAAAATACTACAACACAAAAAAATTGAAATTAGATATGAAGTACTGAATATGTATGGTCAAACAATGAAATCAATAGTAACAGAAAACTCTTATAATGAAAAATGCACTGCATAAATCCACTTAAAGCAATTGAAAACTATGGACCATATGTTATTAGACATAGGAAACAATGGAGGAAACTATGCACAAGCTAAACACTTTAGGAGACTAGCCACCATCACAATTCTACATCTGCAAGTAACTTCATTAAGAAGCAAATATCAGAGCTGTAGGTTTGTTATTAGAAGTGGTCCAATTACACATCTCGAAAGACAGTCAAGAAGATGTGATATACTAACATTGAATGAAAGACTCTATTGAGATTCTGAAGCTGAGAATGGCATCAGGGTGGAATTGTTTCTCTGTATTTTATTATGCAGCTCTTCATTCTACCTACAGAGGGTGAAAGCCTTACATTCCATTACCATGGAATGAGACACCACGGAATGGTACAAGTAAGCGTATATACTTAAAAAGTTATCAAATGAATATTTCTGACTACCATGAGTTTGGGCATTAATTTCAACAAACCTAATCTCATATCAGGTAAATAAATTCTGAAATACTCACCATGATTCCAGTGAGTAAACAGACCCCTTTCCCACAGTATGTATTAGGTACCATGTCACCATATCCAATGGATAGAAATGTTATTGAAATCAACCACATTGCTCCAAGGAAGTTGCTTGTAACATCCTGTTGATCATGGTACCTGAACAGAAAAAGAAAATAATTTCTTTATAATGAAAAGTTCTGTTAGATTTTTGTGCTGTCAGAAAGAAATCTCACTAGCTGGTGTGTGGTGGATTGACCTTGGCTAACAGCCAAATACTCACCCGCTCACACCTCCCTGCTCAGCAAGCAGGGGACAAAAAAAGTTTGTGTAATAAGAAACAAAAATAAAACCTAAAAACTCACGTCCCACCCAATCCCCCATTTTCCAGGCTTAGCTTCACTCCTTTAATCGTGACTCTTCTACCTGTCCCAAGCATCACAGAGCGGATGGGGGTTACAGTCAGTATATATGTACTAGGCCTGGCTAGGATAGAGTTAATATTTTTCAAAGCAGCTCATGTGGTGCTGTGTTTTGGATTTTTTACCAAAACAGTACCAATAGCACACTAATATTTTAGTTATTGCTGAACAGTGTTTGCACAGCATCAAAACCTTCTCTGTTTTTCACACTGTTGTTTTCTAAAAGCGGCACTTGAAAAAACCTCCAAGACTTGTTTATGAGTTTTAGAAGTCAAGGCATTCTTTATTTGGCGCCAGGTGCATTGGTCATAATTTCGCCAAAATGCACACCAAGGTACCTCCACTACAGCTTTTATGTGAACATTACATGATTATTCATTTTCAGTTCCCTGCATTCCTGTTGCATATTCATGACATTTCTCAACACCTATTAGCATATATGCATATCCTTATAAGGTTTTGGAGGGGCTTCTTCAGGAGTCTCTGGTGGGCTTCTCTGTCTGAAGACCCTATAGTTCTGAATGACTGTCTTATGAACTTGTTCAAGACAATTCACTTGGTTATACAGTAACTGGGTATTGCTTGGCTGGCTACCTCAGTTCCCCTCCTCATTGTTTCTTTATTTTACTTGGTTAGTCCTTTAAAATCACTGTCTCAGTTTAATGAGACTGGAAGTGTTTTGCTAAGGAGGGTGAGTTATGAGGTAGATCAAACTCCTCTCTCTCAGCAATTGTAAATCCGAAATTAATAGGGTCCAATCAAAGAAGTATGGAAAAAAGAAAAATAATAACCCTTTATTAAAGGATATATGTCCAGAGTAGGAAAGAACTTTGAAGCCTGGAAAGGAATATTAGGCAAACATGGTGTTGGAAACTGCAATGATAATGGTCACCTTCTGCTAGAGTTTTGTGCGGAGCAGCAGCTCACCATCACCAACACTATCTTTCAGCAGAAAAATAGACTGAAGACAACCTGGATGCATCCTAGATCCAAACATTGGCACCTCATTGATTATGTCTTGGTGCGACAGAGAGATATTCGCGATGTTCACCACACCCACGTGATGCCTAGTGCAGAATGCCAAACAGATCATCGACTTGTGCGCTCTAAACTTAACTTCCAACTTAAGTTCAAACCTAAAAGGGGTGGTATCCCAAGGAGGAGACTCCAAGTTAAAGATCTTCAATCAGCTAAAGTGAGACAGCTTTCAGGTCAACCTTCAAACTAGGCTCGAGGATCATTCCATAGATCCCTCTCCTGAATAACTTTGGCAACATATTAAAAATAGCATCCTGCAGTCCTCTGAAGAATCCTTAGGGTTCTCCTTCAAGAAAAACAAGGACTGTTATGATGAAAACAATCAAGAGATCCAGGAATTGTTGAGGAAAAAGAGAACTGCTCACCAATCACACCTTGTTCAGCCATCTTGTCATGTAAGAAAAGCAACCTTTCGTCTCGCATGCAGCAAGCTCCAACAGAAACTTCGTGACATCCAGAACAAGTGGTGGATCAGTCTAGCAGGAAAAATTCAATTATGCGCAGATACGAGTGATCACAGAGGATTCTATGAGGCCTTGAAAACAGCATATGGGCCTACATACCAGGTCCAAAGCCCTCTACTCAGCGCAGATGGTCAAACGCTTCTGACAGATAAAACCTCCATTCTGAATCGATGGTCTGAACACTTTCAGACTCTTTTCAGTACTAGCCGTGTAGTCCAAGACTCAGCAATTCAGTACATTACACAACAACCAGTGAAGAATTAATTGCATACTGCCCCTACTATGGGAGAAACTCCTAAGGCCATACAGCAGGTGAAAATTGGCAAGGCAGCTGGGGTTGATGGAATTCCACCCGAAGTCTGGAAGCACGGGGGCCAAGCACTCCATGCTAAATTCCACGAGTTTGTGGTGCACTGTTTGGAACTAGGCGAACTACCACCAGACCTTCGTGATGCAGTCATCATCACCTTGTATAAGAAGAAAGGAGATAAATCAGACTGCTCAAACTACTGGGTTATTACTCTGCTCTCCATTGCTGGAAAAATCCTTGCAAGAATACTTTTGAACAGACTAATACCCGCTATAGCAGAAGAACTTCTTCCTGAAAGCCAATGTGGTTTCAGAGCCAACAGGAGTACCACAGATATGGTATTTGTTCTCAGACAACTGCAAGAGAAGTGTAGGGAACAGAATAAAGGTCTCTATGTAACTTTTGTTGATCTCACCAAGGCTTTTGATACTGTGAGCAGAAAAGATCTGTGGCAGATTTTGGAACGTTTAGGATGCCCCCCCGAGTTCCTTAAAATGATCATCTTACTCCATGAGGATCAGCACGGCCAAGTCAGATATGGCGACGCACTTTCTGAGCCCTTTCTAATAACCAATTGTGTGAAACAAGGTTGCGTTCTTGCACCAACCCTATTCACAATCTTTTTCAGCATGATGCTCCAAAGGGTCACAGCAGACCTCAATGATCAAGATGGTATCTACATTCAATATCGTACCGATGGAAGCCTATTCAACCTAAGGCGACTGAAGGCCCATACTAAGACCTTAAATCGTCTCGTCCGTGAGCTGCTTTACGCTGACAATGCCGCCCTCGTCCCTCACACAGAAGCAGCTCTGCAGCCTTTGGCATCCTGCTTTGCAGAGGCTGCTGAGCTTTTTGGGCTGGAAGTCAGCTTGAAGAAGACAGAAGTTTTCTATCAGCCTGCACCTCAGGAAATCCTCCATCATCCCCATATCACCATTGGCGAATCAGAGCTCAAATCAGTCCAGCAGTTTGATTACCTAGGTAGCCTCATCTCCTCGGATGGTAAGATTGACGGACAGATAGACAACAGGTTAGCAAAGGCATATAGTGCTTTCGGAAAGCTCCATAAAAGAGTCTGGCGAAATAAACACCTGAAGAAAAGTACGAAGATCAGTGTTTACAGAGCCATAGTGCTGTCTACTCTCTTATATGGGTCCGAATCATGTGTCATTTACAGCCACCTCCTGCGACTCCTAGAACGCTTCCATCAACACTATCTCCGTACAATCCTAAACATCCACTGGTCAGATTATGTGACTAATACATCTGTTCTAGAATAGGCAGCAGTTACAAGTATTGAGGCCATGTTGCTGAGAACACAGCTGTGTTGGGCAGGGCACATCTCCACAATGGAGGACTACCGCCTCCCTAAGATCGCGCTCTACGGTGAACTTGCCACCGGCTGCCACAAGAGAGGAGCCCCGAAGAGGAAATACAAGGACCCCCTGAAGCAACATCTCAGCCTTGGCCACATTGATCTCCATAGCTGGTCTACTCTGGCCTCCAATCGGGAGGTCTGGAGACACACTGTCCATAAGGCTGCTGCTGCTTTTGAGAACGCATGCGGGATCACCATTGAAGAGAAAAGACAATGCAGAAAGAATCGTGTCTCGCTGATACCATCCAAGGAGTCTTTGTGCTGTGCCTTTTGCAACCAATCTTGTCTATCTCGCATTGGCCTCTTTAGCCACCAGCGCACTTGTAGCAAATGTGGTTAGAGCCCTTCCCAAATCTTCATTTGCGAAGTCTAGCCATGATGATAATGTGTATTGGCAAAAAACAGCAAAAGAACACAAAAACAACTAACCAATAATCCTGTACCCAAAAGTCCCCTTCAAAAAAAAGGAAACAGTTTGATATTTCTCTGTCCTCTAGTGCAATTCTAATCACGGTTGACAGGGGGCGCTGTTGGATCACTGGAGGAGCAGAGCCTGCAGTTGCTCAGTTTTGGCCAGCAGGGGGCGCTGTTGGGCCCTGACAGTAGCTACCGTGGGGCCCTGGTGCGCCAGAGAAGCCGAAAATGGAGATTTCCCCCCTCCACTGAGGAGGGGAAGGGGAAAAGGGAAAAGGAGGGCGATTTCTTTCCCACAAAACTCACAATGTCTGCAGTTGGCTTTAGTCCGAACTCCCCCCTTGCCTCGCCGAGCACAAACTCTCCGATGAAATCTGAGCAGGTCTGGTTGGCAACAGAGCAGACCGCAGGCAAGCCGAGGCCAGAGAACAGCCAGATGACCAGGTCGAGAGCAAAACGGCCTCAGAGCTTTTCCAGCAAACACCTTGCCCCCATTAAGGCAAAAAGTGAAGTGCCACTTTCCAAGGAGAGGAGGGGAGAAAAACTCCTCATCCCCCCCAGCCTTAGAGAGGGCTATCAGCCTGGAATGTAGTTCTGCCATCCAGCTCCTTTGTGTAGGTCAATCACCCAACGAAGAAAACTGTCCTCCCCATTCAACATCCCTTCCCCACACTGCAGCAGGGGAAAGAAAATTCCCGTTTGCTTTTTAGAACAAGTAAACCCATGACAATCACTTGCCTCATCTATATGTAATTTCTATGATACATTCCGTTTGATTAGTCCCTTTAAATCACTTGGCTCAACTATATGGAGTTTCCATGGTAAATTCTGTTGTAAATACTATCAGTCCTCTTTACATCTCTAAACCCTGACATCACTGTCCTCCCAGTGAATAGCTTGGTGGGAGAAGGGGTTGCACAATAGGTCGAGAGGGAACACAACTGGGCAGATGACCTGAACTAACCAAAGAGATATTCTATATCATATAATGTCATGTTCAACAATAAAAGGGAAAAGAATGGACTTTAGGTGAGTTATCCATCTTTTTCTCAGGAACTGGTTTGACATCGATCTACCCACAGGTGCATGATTGTTTTTGTATCACTTCTTTATTTTCTTCCCTCTTCTTCCACTTATGATTCACTTATTATTTGCCTGTTTTATCTTGACCTCCAAGTTTTCTTGGTTTTATTCTTCCTTTCCTCTTCCCCCATCCCACTGTGGGGGAGGAGTGAGCAAGCAACTGTGTGGTGCTTATATCTGTATACCAGCGTTAACCCACAACAACAGTCTGCCACTTCTTCCTTCTCACACTTTTCTCCTACTCCAGTGTGTGACCTCTCCATGGACTGCAGGGGAATGCCTGATCTGTCATGGTCTCTTCCACAGGTTGCAGGGGAATGTCTGCTCTGGTGCCTGGAGCACCTTCTCTTTCTTTTTCCTCCTTCTCTGACCTGGGTGTTTGCACTGCTGCTTCTCACTCTCTTTTTCTCTTCTCCTCTGCCTGTGCAGTGTTTTCTGCCCTTTCTTAAATATGTTTTCACGCAGGCACCAAAAACTTTGCAGAGTGACTCAGCTTTGGCCTGTGGTGGGTCCATTGCCAAGCCAGTTGGAACTGTTATTCCTATTCAAATAGCAGAAATCTCTTGTTTTTTAAGAGAATCTTTTTTATGGGGGTACAAGTCCTGTTGATCCTCTGCTCCAGTCTGAAGCATATACGAAAGTCAGAAATGGATGTGTGGACAAGCAGAGAGCAAAGCAGATCTCTGTCTTCTTGTATTAGACACCAGATTAGCTATTACTGGGTCAGAACCAACTTGTGGGGAGTGTGTGTGTGTGTGTGTGTGTGTGTGGAGGGAGAAGGGATGGGTCGAACCTCATGGAGTTGGGGTGGCGTCATATCCTTCATGGCAGGCCCCTGGAACCCACATGGGGAAGCCCCAGAATAGCTGTCAGTCACAAACAGCCTGGGAAAACTATAACACACCATAACTTCTGCAGCCCCTAACCCAGCTCAGATTGGCAGGGACAGTGAAGACACTGCCCCTCACCCTGGCCTGGAACCCCAGAGCAGCTGGTGGGTCAGACACCCCACCTGGAGGGGTTGGCCATAAGGACGAGAGCAGATAAAGCCACAGGCATATGTTTGCCTCATGTTGCAGCCCTGTCACTTGAACTTGTGAGAGCTGGTCTTCTACAAGGCTTCGGTGGTAGCTATCTCTCCCTCTTTCTCCTTCTCCCTTCTTGATCCCTCTGCATCTCTTTCTTTGCTCCTTTCTTGATGCTTGCGGTGGTTAGGAGCTGGAGGGATTGGATTTTGATTTAAGTGTTGTGGAATTGGATGGATTTTGACTTAAGTGTTGTGGATTAATAGGATATGCTGAGTCAGTATTGTGGTGGAACATTTTGTCTAGCTTTTGTGGTGTCCTTTTGAACTTTGGCCAAGTCTCCTTATTTACTCCCCTAAATGAATAAAGAAATTCCTTGGGAACAAACCCATGGCTTATTCTCTTGACGCTATCTCGAGGTATTAAAGAACCCTTTATCTATATATTAAACTCATAGCCAATCCCATGAGCCAGCTGGAGTTTTACATCTTGGCCTAAATTTAAATCTGTAATCAGTAATCTAATAATGAACTGTCATGCTGAATTAAACAACCTAGGATTTTCCCTCTCCTTCAACATATTTAAGATAAATAGAACAGTATGCCACTGTACTCCTCGTCATCACAATTTCTTCACATTAAAAAATAAGAAAATCTCCCTTTTGTGTTAAATTCAACTACAAAATGGAATTTCCTGATGTGCTATTTGTTGTCTTATTTTTACCATTCTACTGGAATGTGTTCATTTTTTCCTTTAAACAAGTTTAAATGAATAATCTAGTCTTCACATTATATATATATATCAACTCAACTGTGAAGCCATAAAGACACCTTTTAGGTATGAAACTGGCTGTTACGACTCAATCTGTGAGGAAAAAAGTCCTAGCACTAATGTAGATGGAATTTTGCTTCCTAGACACAGAGTAGCTCTGCAACAGAGACTACCTGGCTGCTACTGCAGTCTCAAGGTTGAAATAACCCCTGCAGCTGCTGTGGAACCTCAGGTTAGTTATCTGTGCTGTTTGTTCCTCAAGGGTATTATTTTAACCAGTCCCCAAATCACTGTCTCACAGTAGGTCACAGAGTGCCACTAGGTAATTAGCTCATAAATCCATGGGAAACCTACTTTCCATCTGTAGTGGTTTAACCCCAGCCAGCAACTAAGCACCACACAGTCACTTGCTCACTCCTCCACCAGCAGGACTGGGGAGAGAATTGAAAGAGTTGTTGCCTTAAGATCGGGAGCCAAAAAAACTCCAGGCAAATTTAATATAGAGATAAGATATAGAGCAGGTCTTTAATGAAGGCCTTCTGGCGCAAGGAGTACAAATGGCGCAAGCAGCCTGTGTCCAGGGGTTCCACAATTTATGGTCCGATTCGAGAACCACCTGCCTCAGATCTGACCCCCAGCACGCCTCCCGGGAAATTGAGTCAGAGGTCCTAAGACCCCTTTCTTCCTCATCTTCCTCTTCTTCACAGCATGTACTGTCTTTGGAGCTTCTCCAAGGTTCCAGGCTTGAAGGTTGCTTTGACTATGATGGTATCTTGTTCAGGCCTGCGGTGCAAATGTTCTTAAACAGAATGAAGGTCTGTCTTGAAAGGGAGCCTAAACAAGCTTAAAGAATTTAGAAAATTCGATATGAAATGGGGGATAGGGTTCGTCATGGGTTTAACCTGTAGCTGGGTTTTAGAGCAGAGGGGGGCTATAGGGTGGTTTCTGTTGGAAGCTGCTAGGAGCTTTCACTGTCCTATGAGAAGCCAATGGTAGTCAGTTCCAGGAGGGATTTCCTGTTGCTGGTCAAGGTTGAGCCAATGGAATGCGCTTCTGTGATAACATATTTAAGAAGTAGAGGAAGAGAAGGTTGTTGCGCAGAAGAAATTCCAGTCTGGGAGAACAAACAGTCACCAAGCTCGGTGCAGCTGGAGGCGGGGGGGAAAGGGGGGGGGGGGGCTTCCCCCCATTCCCTCAGAAGCAGAGCAAAGACTTAGAGCTGAAACCCCTGCAGCCCATAAAGAACCATTGAAGTGCAGGAAAATACATGAAGGAGGCTGTGACCCCTGTGGGAGGCCCAAAATGGAGCAAAGTCCTGCTGGAGACCTGTGTCCCGTGAAAAGGGAAGCCCACGTCAGAGCAGTTGTTTTCCAGGTAGGACTTTGTGGCTCCCCCTTGGGAGATCCATGTCGGTACAGCTCAACCCATGAAGGACTGCACCCCCTTGGGGAAGTTGTCCACGGGGCGACAGATTGAAATGAACTGTTGCCCGAGAAGTGGATAGACTCACACTGGAGAGATTCATCAAGGACTGTCTCCCGTGGGAGGGACCCCACGGAAGCAGGGGAAGGACTTGGAGTTGTAGAGACCCCCCTCCCCTTTTAGCCCTTGGTGAAGACCATAGTAACGCAGGTGTCCCCCTGTAAACTATGGAGGACCTTCGGAATGCAAAGAGCTGATTGTAAAAAGCTACTGCTCCTGAGGGATGGACTCAAACAACAACAAAATCCCCCTTTCCCCATCCCCCTGCACCGCTGGGGGAAGGAGGGAAGACCTGAAAAGAAGGAGGGGTGGGGGGAAGGTGTTTTAAGACTATTTTATTTCTCAGTCTTTAGCTCTTATTCTGTTAGCAATAAATTTAAGTTTTATCCTCACTCTGAGTTTGTTTTGCCTGCTAACACTGCCTTCTCTCAATCCTTATCTCTATTCATGAAATTCCCTTGCTGTTTTTTTTTCTTCCTCTCTCCAGCCACAGAGGGGAGGAGGGAGAGTAGTGGAGTGGTTTTAATAGGTCCCTGGCATCTGGTCAGGGTCAAACCACGATACGTTTGGTGAGTGTTTAACTACTATTCTAAAGTGTGACAGACTATACAGCTATATTAAAAATCTATATTTACTACACAGCTACTTTAAAATCTACAAAAAGCTAAAAATCCTAAAAATTCAAAGGCATCAGAGTAAAAGTGAAAAAAACCTTCTTGGGCTGAGATAAAGAGAGTTTAATAAGTAAAGCAAAAGCTGTGCACACAAATAAAGCAAAACAAGGCATTCATTCACTGCTTCCCATGGGCAGGCAGGTGTTCAGCCATTTCCAGGAGAGCAGGGCCCCATCACGCGTAATGGTTACTTGGGAAGACAAATGCCATAACTCCAAATGTCCCATCCTTCCTCCTTCTTCCCCTCACTTTACATACTGAGCATGATGTCATACGGTCTGGAATATCCCCTTGGTCAGTTGGGGTCAGTTGTCCCAGCCGTGTCCCCTCCCAGGTTCTTGTGCACTGCCAGCCTCCTCACTGGTGAGGCGGTACAAAAAGCAGAAAAGGCCTTGATGCTGTGCAAGCATCCAGAGTTGATTGACCAGGCCCATGTCTAGATGATTTTTAAATATCTCCCCAAGTAGGGAGACTCCAACATCTCTCTAGGCAACCTGTTCCAGAGCTCAGTCACCCTCACAGCAAAAAAGTGTTTCCTGATGTTCAGATGGAACCTCCTATGTTTCAGCTTGTGCCCATTGCCTCTTGTCCTGGTTCCATCTTTATTGCACCCTCCCTTCAGGCATTTACATACATTGAGTAGTTCCCTCCTGAGCCTTCTCTTCTCCAGGCTAAACAGTCCCAGGTCTCTCAGCCTTTCCTCATAGGCAAGATGCTCCAATCCCTTAATCATCTTTGTGGCTGTCCTGGTTTGGGCTGGGATGGAGTTCATTTTCTTCTTATTAGCTGGTACAGTGCTATGTTTTAAATTCGGTATGAGAATAATGTTGATAACACACTGATGTTTTGGATGTTGCTCAGCAGTGCTTACTCTAAGTCAAGGACTTTTCAGTGTCTCATGCTCTGCCAGTGAGGAGGTACACAAGAAGCTGTGAGGGAGCATAGCTGGGACGGCTGACCCAAACCTGCCACAGGGATATTCCATACCATAGAACATCATGCTCAGTATAAAAACTGGGAGGAATTACCCAGAAGGAGCCTATTGCTGCTCCAGGACAGGCTGGACATCGGTCAACAGATGACGAGCAACTGTATTGTGCATCACTTGTTTTTCTTGGGGTTTGGGTTTTTTTCATTACAATTATCATAATTGTTATTATCATTAGTATTATTATACTTTGTCTCAATTATTAAACTGTTCTTATCTCAACCCACAAGTTTTCCCCATGATTCTCCTCCCCATCCCACTAGGGTGAAGCAACTGAGCAGCTGCATGGTACTTTGTTGCCAGCTGGGATTAAACCACAACAGTGGTCCTTCATTGGACTCCCTCCAATATGTCCACGTCTCTCTTGTACTGAGAAGCCCAGAACTGGACACAGGACTCCAGGTGTGGCTTTACCAGTGTTGAGTAGAGGGGAAGGATCACCTCCCTCAACTTGCTCACAACAGTCCTCCTAAGGGAGCCCAGGATGCCATTAGCCTTCTTTGCTGCAAGGGCACATTGCTGGCTCATGTTCAATTCAGTGTCCATCAGGACAAGGCAGGACCCAGTACTGACCCGTGGGGTACACTGCTGTCATAGGTTTGAAAAGAGATGTTGGAATTTTCTCTTCTCCCCCCCCCCCCATTTCTTCCGGGATGGGGGGAGTCGGGGAGGGGTTGGGGGCAGAGTGGAGCCACACGTACGGGACAGCGCAGGAGCGGGGAGAGGGGAAGGTCTCGCGGGAAAGCATGGTGGCTGCAGGGACAGCTGGGGAGTCCTTTGTTCAGGGGCTTTTGGGGTTTGGTCCGGGACCAGACAGAGCAGGAGCCTGGTTTTTGGTCACCTCATTCTCTTTTCCTGAGAGGAAGTTTTATCCCCACAGGACACCTGGCAGAGAACGGCAGAGAGAGACCGACCCATCTCAGAGCGAGGTATTCTGCTTTCAAGACTGCCTATGGGAAAAAGGACTCCTCCATTTCTGACTGCCAGCGCAAGTGGCTGCGAGCAGCTCATCATGGCTAGGCTTCGCAAATGAAGATTTGGGAAGGGCTCTACCCACGTTTGTTACAAGCGCATTGGTGGCTAAAAAGGCCAATACGAGATAGGCATGTCCGGTTGCAAAAGGCACAGCAGAAAGACTCCTTAGATGGTATATACTGCAAGGCACGAATCTTTCTGCGTTGTCTTTTCTCCTCAAGAGTGATCCTGCGTGCTTTCTCAAAAGCATCAGCAGCGTTATAGATGGTCTGTCTCCAGGCCTCCCGATTGGAGGTCAGAGTAGACCAGTTATGGTGGTCAATATGGCCAAGGTTGAGATGTTGTTTCAGGGAGTCCTTGTATCTTATCTTCGGGGCTCCTCTCTTGCGGCAGCTAGTGGCAAGTTCACCATAAAGCAGGATCTTAGGGAGGCAGTGGTCATTCATCCTGGAGACGTGTCCTGCCCAACGCAGCTGTGTTCTCAGTAACATCTGCGAGCAGCTACAGTCCTGCATTTCCCCCACCACCCCCCGGTTGCCGCGGGTTTCTTCCCCCCACCTGGGGAATTGGGACTTTGTTTTGTTTCCTCTGAAGGTTTTTGATTGCACCATTTGTTGTTTATTCAGATTTGGTTAATAAAAAGCTGTTTCTTTTCCTTTTCCACACTTCCATCTGAAGTCTCTTAATTTTTAAGTTGTAATCTTGTTAAACTAAGACAACTGCTAGTTACTGACCTCACACTAGACTTTGTGCCACTGGTCACCATGCTCTGGGTGCTCTTGCTCCTGCCTGCTCTTGCTCTCTTTTGTGCACTTTCTTGCCCACACTCTCTTGCTTTACCACGCTCACTCACTTTCTTTCTCGCTTGGCTGGCTACCAGGTGCCCACCAAACCACTCACTCATTCCCCCTCATCAACAAGACCAGAGGAGAAAATATGTCAAACAGCTTGTGGGTCGAGATAAGGACAGGGAGATTACTTATGAGTTATCATCATGGGCAAAGCAGACTCGACTTGGGGAAGATTCCTCCTCATGCTCTTCCCCTGCTCCAGGGTGGGGTCCCCGTCCATGGGAAACAGTCCTTCAGGAAAACATTGCTCCAGCACCAGTCCCCCACGAGGCCACAGGTCCTGCCAGAAAACCTGCTCCAGCATGGGTTCCTTTCCACAGGGTCACAGGTCCTTCCAGGAGCCTGCTCCAGCATAGACTCTCCACGAGGTAACAGCTTCCTTTAGGGCACATCCACCTGCTCTGGTGTGCTGTCCTCCATGGGCTGCAGGGTGGATCTCTGCTCCCCCGTGGACCTCCATGGACTGCAGGGGGACAACCTGCATCACCATGGTCATTTCCACAGGATGCAGAGGAATCTCTGCTCTGACACCTGGAGCACCTCCTCCCCTCTTTCTTCAACGACCTTGGTGCCTGCAGGGCTGCTTCTCTTAAATTTTTTTCTCACTCCTCTCTCCCAGCTGCTGTTGTACAGGGTTGTTTTACCCTTTCTTAAATATGAGGAGCTACCTATGTCACTGATTGGCCAGTGGTGGCTCTGTCTTGGAGCTGGCTGTTTGACATGGGGGTAGCTTCTGGCATCTTCTCACAGAAGTCATCCCTGCAGCTCCCCACCCCCGCTACTAAAGTCTTGCCACATAAACCCAATACAGTGCTCTATACCACTCTGATCTGGAAAACTCAGACTCGAGTGCTTGTTTTCAGTTGTTTGAGCAAAAGCATCAATAGGCACCAAAACTAACATTAAGGACTGGGGCAATCTTAATTCCTCCTCTTTGGGCACATGTATTATGATGCACTAACTCCATGATCATATGCTACTTTTTGCCCTTCCAAAAACCACGCTATTAAATTTTTCAGTGCAAAGTACAGCTCTGCACCAGGGATGGACAACAGTAAAACATAGTTTCTTGCCTCATTTTTTGGAAATGAAAAATCAGATGTTAATTTTTCATAGCGGTCTGACAGCCTTGCTGCATGAAGTTAACCACATGTATTACACACGTATTAAGGCTCTTTCTTTTTGTCCTTCACATTATAATGTTTCAGAACCGTACTTTGGAGTTTGATTTGCCAAAGACCTGGATCCTCAAAGCTGCAACTAAAAACCAGTTAACTCAAAGCTCTCTGTAATGACAAGTGTGGGGAGGAAGGGTTGACCAACGGAAGATTTTGGGCGAGGAGGAAGGATGAGCTGCTTAAGGATTTTCTTTGCTCAAGAGACCTTCTGCACCTAGAAGGTTAAATCTAGGAGAGGTATAGTGTGGGAGCTGTAGCATTCTGTCTTTCCCTCGGGCGGTTTTTGCCAAAACAGAGGAAGTTTCTATCAAGGAAGATAATTGTGGGTTGTTTAAAACTTCAAAGAGTTCTTTTCCACAGGCTTGGGTGGAAGGGAGATAAGAAGAGAAAGTTAGAACTGTAAAAGAACAGCTTAGTGGGCATCTGCACCTGCATTGGGCCTTTGATATGTAAGACAGCAGACTGGTTCTGTGTGTGTTTTTTCCACCCGGCTGTGAATCCTTGCAGCTCATCTTAGTGTTTCTGATTTAGAATTAAACTTTCCTTAATGTTTTAGTCATGGCTTAGTTCTCCGGTTACCTGCGTACATATCAAGTCTTGCACCAAGTATTTTTAAAAATAAGAAGCTATGTTTCTTAAATTAGACATCCAAATGTTGCATGACAAAAAAAATCATTACTTGGTCAAAAATACTGGCATTGCCCAAAGCACCTAAATAGCCTTTCAAATGCTTCAGTATCCATAAAGTAATCGACATGGATGGAAAAATTCATAGAGAACAACTAACTGATCAGGATTCCCACGACACAAAGGAAAATGAACTGTTGATACCTTTTTTTCTTCTAGCAGCTCAGCAGTCATGTCATTCACCATGGATGGCTAACTGTAGCATTGGGAGTATGAGATTATATGGTGTCCGACTCTTCTACTTTCTTTCCCTTACACTCTCATTCAGAATGAAGAAAAAAAAATGGAAGAGGATAAAATGGAGCTTTTTGGGTTTGCAGTTTTAAGTTTATTTGCTGTTTGCTTTTGGGACAGCATAACTCTTAAGGATCAATCAACCCTATAGAGATCATTCTCATTTGAATGACAGTTCTTATGAGAATTATTTAGAGAGAATAATGCTGCCCTTAGGGGCCTATTAATTCTCCTCTTTTCAATTGCTTGACAGAACTGGCTTTCTGCAAGACTTAACATATACTGAATCCAAAGACACACGTAAAGCTCCGCATACAAATGTGATCGCAGAGCTACAGCTTCTTCAGGTATCTTGACTGTTTCATCTGTCCCACTTCATAAAAGTCCCCGAGATTATAATTTGAAAGCACCACAAAGGATAGTAAAACGAGTCAATTTTTCATCCTTTGTCTCTCATTTTAAATGAGTAATTGTGGCAGGACAACCCCACCCTGATAAGATCTAAACTCCAATCAGAGAATGCAAGCTATCAACTGCTCGCAGCCAGGGTGTTGTCTTGGTGTTAAATTATGCTAAAACCATCCTGGTTCACCAAACTTTGAATACACAACCTGCTTTTGAAGCAGGATTTGACAGATAAACTAGCCTGCGGGCTTGTAAATCTGTGACTACCAGTCCATCACTTCATAACTATAAAAGCACAGTCCAACTTCCATATGGCAGACTCTTCCACATACTTCCTTGAAGTGTGGAGCTTCTCCCGTGAAGCAGAGGAGCCTCTTCATGGTTACTCCCCGGGGGTTAAGAGAAAGAGAGAGATCTGCCCGCTATCTCGTATGGTGAGTTATATCAATCTCTACTTAATTGTTTCTTTTTGCTAGCTTCAGTACGATTGCTTTAATATAATTGCTTTGTTACAGTGCACTATATGACTTTGTTATATAATACCCTACTAGTAGATTTTTAGCTTTTACACTGTGTAGTTAATAATTCTGATTAGGACCTTTCATCTGTTCACCTGTTTGTTAATTTGTCATAATAAATAATTCATTTTATATAAATATATCCATTTTGCCATCATTAAAACCTGCCGGACAAAGTGGTTTAATCACACCTCTATAATTCCTTTAAATTTAAACCCTTCTCTGAGAAGGAGTAAGAAAGCAAGAAAGTCCTTTCTGCACCTTGTGACTCACCAGCAAGGCTTTTTTAATAACTTTGTCTAAGCCTTCCACTCTCCTGTGAAAGTAATAACCACCAGCCTATAGATCAAAGACACCTTATTCCATTAGCAAAAATCCATAACATTAAAGAAAAAACAAGTCATAGATACACCACAGAATAAGTTTTGTTTGGGAGAGGAAGAAGAGGATTAGACACAAAACTGAAAATGTTTGTCCCTCTAGTAGAGTTGGGACCACTTTATACATACATGGTATTTCTGGAGCTACAAAACATCCATTACAATAATGGATAGACAAGACAAATTTAGGACAAAAGAAAAACTTTCCTCTGATAGTAGAACTACATTTGAATCTTACCTTTTATAGAACTCAAGAAAAGATGCGAGTAAGGGTCAAGTGATTGGGAAAATAGTTTTAGGCTTCTCTAGATTGTAATTTTGAGTTCAAGAAACTGAGTCGTGATTCCCTCAAGGGAGAAGAGCACAAAGAATTCCAACTACATTGATCAGAAATCCCTTAAAAATGTATTAGGATCCAAAGTCTTACTTTTCTACTCCACCCAGCTCCAATTAATGTCCTCTATAGGTTTAGAAGATGTGATCAAACAGAACTAGGAACACAACTGTAGTACAGTCAGAAAGCCCTCTGCAACGGATGGCCCACAGTTCCTGAATATTTTCCCCAAAGAGTAAGAAAGCATAATGTAAGTGTACAGAATAACCACATTTCCTGCACTTTCAAGCCTCCTCTGGACCCCCTCTGTTGGTGTGACCGGTACCCCCTGATCCCGACTCCTGGTAATATGATTAGCATGCAACTAACACCATTTATAAGGCAGCCATCCTCTGTGATGCATTAATCCCTTTTCCCCTCATTATCAGGTCCTGTGAACCAAGTAGACAAACCAGATTTCTTCTTCCCCTCCCTGTCAGCCTCGAGATTCCTGGGTGCCGAACTGACTACTCCCCTCCTTACTGGTCTTGAAGGTCCCAAGCACACAGTCAACCGGGTGGTGGTGATGACCCCGTCACAGAACACAGAAGCGTAACAGCACACACAGCACTTGTCTATAAAATCAAGCAGTTACAGGTCCTAAGTGGGACTTGGATAGGAACTGCTGCTGGACAGTTGTGACAGACCAAAATGCAACCAAGAAAAAAATTGCCAGACAGCGGTTAGAATAAACAGAGCGGATGCGACAGACCAAACTTGGTTCAGACAGACTGACTTATTGTGTCCCTCATGGCCCTGGACTGAGGTCTTTTAAACAGTGTTTTTGCACCACACAGTGGGAAAAGGCTGATAAGAAGCAGATCCTGACGGAGGTGGGGTGATGGCTTTTATCATGTTAATTCTCCCTGATAAGGCACAGCTGGCTCAACTACAGAGACCATGTCTTAGAAGGGGTCATAAACCATCAAAGACCCTCAAAGACTCATTTCTGGGGCCTTCCACCAGAGGACTGCGCAGGATCCACAGTGTTGCATCAGACAGTGTAAAACTCCCCTCCCAGGGGAACTACCTGGGTGTTCCCACCTGAACCTGAACGTATATTAACCTGTTGAACTCTTTGTTTTGTGAGCCCCCACCCTGGAAGGATCAAGACTGCGACCATCACTTTGACTAACAGACATCAAAATGGCAACAATCAAGACTCGTCACTGGATCCACAGGTGGTGATATCTTTCCTCTATCTACTCTTGTTCTTTCTTTCTCTTTCTTTCTTTTCCTTATATATTTTCTTATGTGATATCTTTATACTTTTATATTGTTATATTTCTATAGATAATAACCCAAATGGCTACATCCCTCCTTTCCACTGCAACCAAATTGTTCTAAAATAAACCTGCCATACATATATACACCAGTCATTCAGTGTCGTTTCACTCTAATCCACCCCAAGGGATCTATTAACAAGAACCTCAGTTACCCCGCCTCAGGGGTGGGTCGTAACAACAGTGAGACCAGCGGTCTTCTGGTGGTCAGGGATGCCTCCACCATTGTCTGCTTCCTCCAAGGATTGAGGGAGTGACTTATATTCTTTTATGTCTTTTTGAGTCTAGATTATGATTGTGATATTGATACTGCAAGTCAAGTATTAAGATTTGACCCGATCTGCAGAGGGTCCAGATGATTAGAAACCATAAGCTAGGTGGTGCTATAAAATTCTGTGCTACGCTACTTATAAAATTGTGCTACACTGATTCTGCTCCTAGAAATGCTGTGCTATTCTTAATATAAAATCTATGCTATGCTAATCATAACATCCTGTTATAAAAAAATAAAGCTTTCATTATAACTACAACTTAGTGCCGTTATCATTCTGCCAAGGATGCCTAAAAGAATCTGTCTGTCCCCTTAGTGTTGGGTGATAGTTGGTTAAGTTCAAACCATTTTATTATTCAGTATAAGGATACCACACCAAACAATAAAGATTATTATATGCATGGAACAGACAAACAGAGCTTAAGTGACTTTGTTCAAGATCACAATGTATCTATCTATAGGACAGATTCCCTACCTATCACTTTTAATTTTCTATGGGTTTATGTGTTCATAAATTATTTGTAAACATCTAGCATACTCTGGTCAGTATACTAACACTGTCACTTCAATACTCTCTATAAAACTATAACCTGTTACCTAAATGACAGCAAAGCATTAGGGTTGATCCTACGAAAACCATACTGTTATAGGTTATAATCTGGGAGAGAATTTTTTTCCTCCCCTGCTTCCCTGTAAGAGAAACAGAGCACCAAGCAGGGAAGGGGGAAGGGAAAAAAGGCCATTAGCCTGACAAAAGATTTAGCCAGCCTGGCTACATTCCTGTCTAATGGCCCATGGGAAGGCTGGCTCTGCTCGGAGGGGAGGGGAGGAGTTCTGCTGGACCCTCTCGGGAGGACGGAGACAGGGTCTGTGTGCGGAACATTTTAAAGAGAAAAGCCTGGAAGCTTGTTTTGCCTGACTGCCTGCCCTGGCCAGTGTGGACTGCTGATTTCAGCTTGGCCTGAGAGCTGCCTCTTGGCCCCGGCCCGAATCTGCTGTGTTTCATCGGAGAGTCTCTGTGCTCGCTAGGAGGGAAAAGGAGCTTCTTGAGACGACACCACCTGGGAACCACAGTGAGTCCCTAGGGGCAAACTGCCTTCCTACCTTTTCCTTTCCCTCCATTTGAGGGGTGGGGGGGAGTTCCCCCATCTTCCTTTCGGCTCCTCCCGTGGTCTGAGACCGGCCCCAGGCCCCCCCCCTCCCCCGGGGAGGCCGCCGGAGCCCGACAGCGCCCCCTGCTGACCACACCAGCGAACTGCAGGCTCTGCACCTTCAGTGACCCTACAGCGCCCCCTGCCGA
>NW_020923169.1:43884-50176 GCF_003984885.1 Neopelma chrysocephalum
GGCTCTGCACCTTCAGTGACCCTACAGCGCCCCCTGCCGACCACACCGGCGAACTGCAGGCTCTGCGCCTCTGCGATCCAACAGCGCCCCCTGCAGGCCACGATTAGGACTGCGATAATAGGACAGAGAAGTATTTACCAGACTTTGCTTTTCTAGGACCACTGTATAGTTTTGTTGTGTTCTGTTACTGTTCTTAACTGTTTTGCTAACATACATATATCTTTTAATAAAGGGTTGTTATCTCTGCTGTTTTCCACACTTCCTCGAGTAAAGCCCTGTAAATTTTAAATCCACAATTGCTGAGAGAGAGGAGTTTTGTTTTGTCCCATAACTCACCCTCTTTAGCAAAACCTTCCAGTCTTTTCAGACTTAGACATTTTTGACGCCCAACGTGGGGCCTGGAAAGAGGAAAGGTGGAAAAAGAATAACTACCCTTTGTGTGAGTTACGCGTGTTTTGAACCCCTTGTGTGATTTGACGTGTGTTTTGAACCTGTAGGCACCATGATGTTAGGGGTTGTTGCTTTCCTCTGGCATGTGACCATGCCAAGATATCTGTCCCTCCTGTCAACGTGTATCAGTTCAGATACTAGTACTTACATTGCGATAAGTGCCTTTGAGATCATGCATTGGGTTTATGATACAGCAAACTCAGCGCCTGTGATTTTCATCCGAAATATGTCCTCAAGGATGCGCTACTGTTCTAGCCTAAGCTGTTTCCTCTGGGGTTTTAAGGATAATAGCACCCATTCCTACGGAGAAACACAGGGGAATGTGTTTGCCCAGTCTTTTATTCAGTTCCCCTTTGGATACAATACAACGGCCTTTAGCATGTTTAAACTCTCTTTAGATGTCAGAGATGTTTTACTTCTTGGGGTTTACATCCTACTTTGTGCCAACACAATATACCTAATATACGTAGCCAAGGCCATGAATTACCGAGAGAGCACCCAGGCACCTATCCCAGGGATAGAAAACCTCGAGTGGCATGGATTATGGGAGGATATGGGTAAATTCTTAGAAAGTTGTTCAGTCCCCACAACGTGGAAGCTCACCCTTGAACAACTCTTGAACCCTACAAAAATAATGAAAGCCGTGAGAGAGAGAGGTCGTGATGGATCCATGGAGAGGCAGTTGGCAGCTGCATGTGGGGCCTTGGCCATTGGTTACCGGAAGTTGCTCAGTATGGTGCAGCAGTTTCAGGGAAAAGGAACAGATGAAACCAAAATGCCTAATACCAAGGTGACTCAGGATAAGGCCAAATCAGAGGGGCAGGCCGAGCCAACGGAGGCTGCCCCTAATACCAAGGTGACTCAGGATAAGGCCAAATCAGAGGGGCAGGCCAAGCCAACAGAGGTTGCCCCTATCCAGAGGAAGAAATATAAAACCAAATCAGTTCTCCCAGTTGACGATGATGGGGAGGCCGGACCCTCACAGGCGGCTGCTCCAGAGACAGAAATCATCACTGAGTCTTTATCATATAACAACCTCCGGAGCTTACGGGCAGACGTTGCTCGTCGCCCCAATGAGCCCATTCTGACCTGGATGATCCGAGTTTGGGACTCCACAGGTGATGCCATAAACCTTGATGGCGGTGAAGCGAGGTTCTTGAGGTTTATTGCCCAGGATGTGGGTATTGAGGAGGCATTTGTGAGGGAATCGAAGTCCCTGTCCCTCTGGGCACGGCTTTTGGATGGTGTGAGGGAGAGGTTCATCTACAGAGATTCCTTGCAGGCCGATCATTATACCACGAGGTGGAAGACCATAGAGGAAGGGATCCTACGTCTGAGGGAAATGGCACTGCTAGAAGTGTTGTTCGGAGGGGATGGGCAACCCACCAACGATCCTGACAAGGTCAAGTGTACACCCCAGATGTGGTGGAGCTTCACACGTATGGGGCCGGCCACACATAAAGGTTACCTGACATCATTGCAGGCTGGGGAGAAGCGGGAGCCAGTGATGTCTATAATAAATCAACTTCGATTGTACAACAGTATGATCGAAGGACCGCTACAGACCCGCATCTCCACTGTAGAAACAATGATGAAGGAGCTCAAGGAATTAACTGTAGGGTTGAAGGATAATCAGGAGAGACTGAAAGATAATCAGGAGAGACTGAAAGAGAGGATTGAGGGAAACATTTCCCATGTGGCCCCAGTGAGAACCAGACGGCCCCCAGCTAAAGAGAGCGGACAGACCTCACGAACTGAGCTGTCGTACTTCCTGACTGACCATGGAGAAGACATGAGACGATGGGACAGGAAACCTACCCGTGCTCTAGCAGCCCGAGTACAAGAGTTAAAAGAGAAAGAAAAAAGGAAGTCTGTGAAAGTGAGTGCCGTGCCAGTATCCTGTGGGCAGGGATCTGACCCTCTAGAGGGTACCTCCTGTCGGCATTCACAAGAGGAAGATGGTGACTGGCAGGACGAAGACCAGTGTTAGAGGGGCCCTGCCTCTAGCCAGGTAGAGGCACGGGACAACCGTGTCTATTGGACTGTGTGGATCAGATGGCCTGGCACGTCAGACCCACAAAAATACCAGGCTTTGGTTGATACTGGCGCTCAGTGTACGTTAATGCCCTCAGGACATGTGGGACCAGAGACTATTTCCATTTCTGGGGTGACTGGAGGGTCCCAAGAGCTGACCATGGTGGAAGCTGAGGTGAGCTTGACTGGGAAAGACTGGCAGAAACACCCCATTGTGACTGGTCCAGATGCCCCCTGTATCCTGGGCATTGACTATCTCAAGAACGGGTACTTCAGGGACCCCAGGGGACATAGATGGGCTTTTGGAATAGCTGCTATGGAAGTAGAGGCGGCTAAGCAGTTGAACTCTCTGCCTGGTCTCTCGGAGAGCCCTTCTGCCGTGGGGTTGTTGAAAGTTGAGGAACAGCAAGTGCCAATTGCCACTACAATAGTGCATCGTCGGCAGTACCGGACAAACCGAGACTCTGTGATCCCCATCCATAAGATGATCCGTGAGCTGGAGAGCCAAGGGGTGATCAGCAAGACCCACTCACCCTTCAACAGTCCCATCTGGCCTGTGCGTAAGTCTAATGGAGAATGGAGATTGACTGTGGACTATCGTGGCCTGAATGAAGTTACCCCACCACTGAGTGCTGCCGTTCCGGACATGTTGGAGCTTCAGTACGAGCTGGAGTCCAAGACAGCGAAGTGGTATGCCACCATTGACATTGCGAACGCATTCTTCTCCATTCCCTTAGCAGCAGAGTGTAGGCCGCAGTTTGCTTTCACCTGGAGGGGCGTGCAGTACACCTGGAACCGACTGCCCCAGGGGTGGAAACACAGTCCCACCATCTGCCACGGACTGATCCAGGCCACACTAGAGAAGGGTGAAGCTCCAGAACATCTGCAGTATATTGATGACATCATCATATGGGGGGACACAGTAGAAGAGGTTTCTGAGAAAGGAAAGAAAATCATCCAAATCCTCCTTGGAACCGGATTTGCCATAAAGAAGAGTAAGGTCAAGGGGCCTGCCCGAGAGATCCAGTTCCTGGGGGTAAAATGGCAAGATGGGCGTCATCAGATCCCGACAGAAGTCATCGATAAGATCACAGCAATGGCCCCACCGACCAGCAAGAAGGAAACACAAGCTTTCCTGGGTGCCATAGGTTTCTGGAGGATGCATATCCCAGAGTACAGCCAAATTGTGAGCCCTCTCTATCTGGTAACCCGCAAGAAGAATGATTTCCAGTGGGGCCCTGAACAGCAACAGGCATTCGAACAGATTAAACAAGAGATTGCACACGCTGTAGCCCTTGGGCCAGTCAGAACGGGAACAGATGTGAAAAACGTACTCTATTCTGCATCTGGGAATAAAGGTCTCTCCTGGAGCCTCTGGCAAAAGGTGCCTGGCGAGACCCGGGACCGCCCACTTGGGTTCTGGAGCCGAAGCTACAGAGGATCCGAGGCCAACTACACCCCAACAGAGAAGGAGATCCTAGCAGCTTATGAAGGAGTACAAGCTGCCTCAGAGGTGATTGGCACAGAAGAACAGCTCCTTCTGGCACCTCGACCACCAGTGCTGAACTGGATGTTTAAGGGAAAGGTGCCCCCTACACATCATGCCACTGATGCTACATGGAGTAAGTGGATCGCTCTGCTCACGCAGCATGCCCGTATTGGAAATCTGAATCGCCCTGGGATCGTAGAAATTATCACAAACTGGCCGGAAGGTGAGAGTTTTGGTCTAGCAGATGAAGAAGAAGAGCAGGTGGTACGGGCTGAGGAAGCCCCAGATTTCGATAAGCTACCAAAAGAAGAAAGACGCTACACCCTCTTCACTGATGGTTCCTGTCGCCTTGTAGGAACAAAGCGTAGATGGAAAGCAGCTGTATGGAGCCCCGCCCGACAAGTTTCAGAAGCTACTGAAGGAGAAGGAGAATCGAGCCAATTCGCAGAGCTCAAAGCTGTCCAGTTGGCATTGGACATTGCTGAACGGGAGAAGTGGCCAAAGCTTTACATCTACACTGACTCATGGATGGTAGCCAATGCTCTGTGGGGATGGTTGGACAGATGGAAGAAGGCCAATTGGAAACGCAGGGGAAGACCCATCTGGGCCGCTGATACGTGGCAAGACATTGCTACCCGGACAGAGAAGTTGATTGTGAGAGTCCGCCACGTAGATGCCCATGTGCGCAAAGGCCGAGCCAATGAGGAACATCACAACAATGAACAGGCAGACCGAGCTGCACAAGTCAAGGTGTCACAGGTGGACCTGGACTGGCAGCATAAAGGAGAGTTGTTCCTAGCACGGTGGGCCCATGATGCCTCAGGCCATCAGGGCAGAGATGCCACCCACAGATGGGCACGAGACCGAGGGGTGGATTTGACCAAGGACATTATTTCCCAGATTATCCATGACTGTGAGACCTGCGCTGCCATCAAACAGGCCAAGAGACTGAAGCCCCTATGGTATGGTGGACGTTGGAGTAAGTATAGATATGGGGAGGCCTGGCAAGTGGACTACATCACACTGCCACAAACCCGCCAAGGTAAGTGCTATGTACTCACCATGGTGGAAGCCACCACTGGATGGCTGGAGACACATCCAGTGCCCCATGCCACTGCCCGAAATACCATCCTGGGCCTTGAAAAACAAGTCCTGTGGCGACATGGTACCCCAGAGCGCATCGAGTCAGATAATGGGACTCATTTCAAGAACAACTTAGTTGCCACCTGGGCAGAGGAGCATGGCATCGAGTGGGTGTACCACATCCCATACCATGCAGCAGCAGCGGGGAAAGTTGAATGGCATAATGGACTGTTGAAAACTACCCTGAGAGCGTTGGGTGGGGGGACATACAAGCAGTGGGATCAGCATCTAGCAAAGGCTACTTGGTTAGTCAACTCCAGAGGCTCCATCAACCGAGCCGGCCCTGCCCAATCAGAGTCCCTCCACACCGTGGATGGAGACAAGGTCCCAGTGGTTCATTTGAGGGGTATGTTAGGGAAAAAGGTTTGGATTAACCCTGCCTCGAGCAAAAGCAAACCCATTCGTGGGATCGTTTTTGCCCAAGGGCCCGGTTGCACCTGGTGGGTGATGCAGGAAGATGGAGAAACCCGGTGTATACCCCAAGGGGACCTTATGCTCGGATGAACTGGCTGTAACTGTATATTTGCATCTGTATGCAACCCTGTATCTGTATCTGTATTTGTATATACCTATTAGTAGATGTGTACATAGTTAGAATAATGCATGTATGTATGAAGTTTAAAAAAACTAATCTGATAAAGTGTGGAAGCATGGGAAAGGAAAAAATTAGGGGTGGATACTGTTATAGATTATAATCTGGGAGAGAATTTTTTTCCTCCCCTGCTTCCCTGTAAGAGAAACAGAGCACCAAGCAGGGAAGGGGGAAGGGAAAAAAGGCCATTAGCCTGACAAAAGATTTAGCCAGCCTGGCTACATTCCTGTCTAATGGCCCATGGGAAGGCTGGCTCTGCTCGGAGGGGAGGGGAGGAGTTCTGCTGGACCCTCTCGGGAGGACGGAGACAGGGTCTGTGTGCGGAACATTTTAAAGAGAAAAGCCTGGAAGCTTGTTTTGCCTGACTGCCTGCCCTGGCCAGTGTGGACTGCTGATTTCAGCTTGGCCTGAGAGCTGCCTCTTGGCCCCGGCCCGAATCTGCTGTGTTTCATCGGAGAGTCTCTGTGCTCGCTAGGAGGGAAAAGGAGCTTCTTGAGACGACACCACCTGGGAACCACAGTGAGTCCCTAGGGGCAAACTGCCTTCCTACCTTTTCCTTTCCCTCCATTTGAGGGGTGGGGGGG
>NW_020923170.1:0-2013 GCF_003984885.1 Neopelma chrysocephalum
GGGTGGTGGTGAGGTCCTGGTGGGTGAAGGTCAAGGGTTGGTGAGTCCTGGGAGTGTTCCCTGTGGATCCACAGGACACAGGGAAGGGGAGGGACACCGGGATGATTTGGAACAATGTTTGTCCGGAAAAGATGGGATTGAGGGAGAACACCCTGGAAAAAACAGGTTCAGCATCCCCTGGAGAAGGGGAGCTCTGGTGGGGTGGTGGTGAGGTCCTGGTTGGTGAAGATCAAGGGTTGGTGAGTCTTGGAGTGTTCCCTTTGGATCCACAGGGACACCGAGATGATTTGGAACAATGTTTGTCCAAAAAAAATGGGATTTAGGGAGGACATCCTGGAAAAAATGGGTTTGGAGTCCCCTGGAGAAGGGGAACGGCCCTGGGGTGGTGGTGAGGTCCTGGTGGGTGAAGATCAAGGGTTGGTGAGTCTTGGAGTGTTCCCTATGGATCCAAGGGGAAGGGGAGGGACACCGGGATGATTTGGAACAATGTTTGTCCGGAAAAAATGGGATTGAGGGAGAACACCCTGGAAAAACTCAGTTTGGAGTATCCTGGAGACAGGGAGCAGCCGTGGGTGGTGGTGAGGTCCTGGTGGGTGAAGATCGAGGGTTGGTGAGTCCTGGAGTGGGACTCAGGGAAGGGGATGATTTGGAACAATGTTCGTCCGGAAAAAATGGGATTGGGGAGGAAACATCCCAGAAAAACTTGGCGCGGAGGCTCCCGGAGAAGGGGAACGGCCCTGGGGTGGTGGTGAGGTCCTGGTGGGTGAAGATCAAGGGTTGGTGAGTCCTGGAGTGTTCCCTTGGGATCCACAGGGAAGGGGAGGGACACCAGGATGATTTGGAATGGTGCTCATCCAAAAAAAGTGGGATTGAGGGAGAACACCCCGGAAAAACTCAGTTTGGAGTCCCCTGGAGAAGGGGAGTGGCCATGGGGTGCTGGTGAGGTCCTGGTGGGCGAAGGTCAAGGGTTGGTGAGTCCTGGAGTGGGACTCAGGAAGGGGAGGGACACCAGGATGATTTGGAAAAATGTTTGTCCGGAAAAAATGGGATTGAGGGAAGAACAACCTGGAAAAACTCAGCTTGGAGTCCCCTGGAGAAGAGGAACAGCCCTGGGGTTGTGGTGAGGTCCTGGTGGGTGAAGCTCAAGGGGTGGTGAGTCTTGGAGTGTTCCCTTTGGATCCAAGGGACACAGGGAAGGGGAGGGACACAGGGATGATTTGGAACAATGTTCATCCGGAAAAAATGGGATTGAGGGAAGAACATCCTGGAAAACCTCAGTTTGGAGTCCCCTGGAGAAGGGGAGCTCTGGTGGGGTGGTGGTGAGGTCCTGGTGGGCAAAGCTCAAGTGTTGGTGAGCCTTGGAGTGTTCCCTATGGATCCAAGGGACACAGGGAAGGGGAGGGACAGCGGGAGAGCTGGGGATGATCCGGATCAACATTCCAGAGGGACAGGTGTCACCCCGGAGCCACCCCATCCTCGTTTCCTCGCTCTGGTGACGGCCCAGCCTAGGAAAGAAGCCCCCCCTGCCAGCTGGGACCCGCATTCCGGCCTTTCCCCGGCTCGGCATCGCCAATCCTCGACCCGGAACACTTGTGGTGGCAGCGCCGTGGCCGTCACCCAACCGGGGTGGCCTCAGCCACGAGGGGTGGTTGTCACCCCAAGGGTTGGTTGTCACCCACCCCATGGGTTCTTCATCACCCAACACTGGTGGCACCGTGGTGTCCTCAACCCCTGGTGGGGCTGTGGTGGCCTCAACCCCAAAGGTTGGTCGTCACCCAACACTGGTGGGACTGTGGTGGCTTCAACCTCGAGAGGTGTCACTCAACACTGGTGGGACCATGGTGGCTCCAACCACTGGTGGGACCTGTGGTGGCCTCAACCCCGAGGGGTGTTACCCAACACTGGTGGGACTGTGGTGGCCTCAACCCCAAGAGATGTGACCCAACTCTGGAGGGACCGTGGTGGCTTCAACCCCAAGGGGTGTAGCCCAAAACTGGTAGGACTGTGGTGGGT
>NW_020923170.1:2023-3907 GCF_003984885.1 Neopelma chrysocephalum
TTCAACCCCAAGGGGTGTAGCCCAAAACTGGTAGGACTGTGGTGGGTTCAACCCCAAGGGGTGTCACCTAAGATTGGTAGGACCGTGGTGGCTTCAACCCCAAGTGGTGTCACCCAACTCTGGTGGGACCTGTGGCGGCTTCAACCCCAAGGGTTGGTTGTCACCCACCCCAAGGGTTCATCATCACCCAACACTGGTGGCACCGTGGTGGCCTCAACCCCTGGTGGGGCTGTGGTGGCCTCAACCCCAAGGGTTGGTCATCACCCAATGGTGCTGGGACTGTGGTGGCTTCAACCCCAAGGGTTGGTCATCACCCAGTGGTGCTGGGACTGTGGTGGCTTCAACCCCAAGGGGTGTCACCCAACGCTGGTGGGACTGTGGTGGCTTTAACCCCACGGAGTCACCCAACATTGGTGGGATTGTGGTGGCCTCAATCCCAAGGATTGTCACTAAACATTCATGGGACTGTGGTGGCTTCAACCTCAGGGGTTGTCACCCAGTGCTGGTGGGACCACAGTGACTTTAACCCCAAGGGATGTCACCCAACTGTGGAGGGACCATGGAGGCTTCAACCCCAAGGCTTGGTTGTCACTCAACATTCATGGGACCGTGGAGGCTTCAACCCCTGATGGGACCATGGTGGTTTCAACCCCAAGTGGTGTCAGCTAAGATTGGTTGGACCATGATGGCTTCAACCCCAAGAGGTGTCACCCAACTCTGGTGGGACCTGTGATGGCTTCAACCCAAGTGGTGTCACTCAGCACTGGTGGGACCGTGGTGGCTTCAACCCCAACGTTGGTCATCACCCAGTGGTGGTGGGACCGTGGTGGCTTCAACCCCAAGCGGTGTCACCCAATGTTGGTGGGACTGTGGTGACTCCAACCCCAAGGGGTGTCACTCAACATTCATGGGACTGTGGTGGCTTCAACCCCAAGGGTTGGTTGTCACCCATTGGTGGTGGGACTGTGGTGGCCTCAACCCCAGGTGATGTCAACACTGGTGGGACCACGGTGGCTTCAACCCCAAAGGTTGGTTGTCACCCAATGGTGGTGGGACTGTGGTGACTTCAACCCCAAAGGTTGGTCATCACCCAATGGTGGTGGGACTGTGGTGGCTTCAACCCCAAGGGGTGTCACCTAAGATTGGTGGGACTGTGGTGACTCCAACCCCAAGGGGTGTCACTCAACATTCATGGGACTGTGGTGGCTTCAACCCCGAGGGTTGGTTGTCACCCACCCCAAGGGTTCGTCATCACCCAACACTGGTGGCACCGTGGAAACTTCAACCCCTGGTGGGACCGTGGTGGCTTCAACCCCAAAGGGTGTCACCCAATGATGGTGGGACTGGTTTTGGGAATCTCCACCATCCTGGGGGCCCTCCAGCCATTTTTTTGGGAATTTCCACCATCTCCAGCCATTTTTTTAGGGAATCTCCACCATCTCCAGCCATTTTTTGGAGAATCTCCACCATCCTTTGGGAATCTCCACCATCCTGGGGGCTCTCCAGCCATTTTTTTGGGAATCTCCACCATCCTGGGGACCTCCAGCCATTTTTTTGGGGAATCTCCACCATCCTGGGGGCCCTCCAGCCATTTTTTTTTGGGAATCTCCACCATCCTTTTGGAATCTCCACCATCCTGGGGCCCCTCCAGTCACTTTTTTGGGAATCTCCACCATCTCCAGCCCTTTTTTCTGGGAATCTTTACTGACCTGGGCCCCGTCTGCCTCTGCCTTGAGCAGCTCGCTGGAGTTGAGCTGGTTGCAGTAGAGCCCCGCTGGTCTCAGCGCCGGATCCGGGACCTGCCAACGGGAATTCTGGGATCAGCCGGAGCTCGGGAATGCCGGAGGGGGCGCCGGTCACCCTCCGGAGCCGGGTTTGGGGGGG
>NW_020923170.1:3917-4652 GCF_003984885.1 Neopelma chrysocephalum
CCCATTCCAAGGGCTGGGATGTGGGACAAGGACATCCTGGGACACCCGGAGCAGCCAGACCTTGGTGCTTCCCCCTCTGGACCCTGCTCCCATTCCCAGGTTTGGGATTACAGACCCCTGGGATCTGCTTCCATTCCCAGACCCCTGGGATCTGCTCCCATTCCCAGATTAGGGATTACAGACCCCTGGTAATTATTCCGGGAGCTGGGATGAACTGGGACATCCCGGGACACCCGGAGCAGCCAGACCTTGGTGCTTCCCCCCTCTGGACCCTGCTCCCATTCCCAAATTTGGGATTGGCACTGACCTGCTCCGAGCACATGGAATTCATGCCGGGCATCTGCAGGGGGTTCATCCCGGGCACCTGCCCTCCCATGGGATTGATGGTGGGGACTCCGGAGCCGCCGCCGGCCATGGACACGGTGATGCTCATGTTGTTGTACATCCCCGGCTGTGCCGGAGCCGCCGGAGCCGCTCCCGCCCCGCTGAACACGCTGGGAAGGGACCGGGAAAAGCGTCAGCAGGGAGGGATTCGGGAGGAGCCGAGGGTTGGTTGGGTCGGAAAGTCGTGGAAGGGGTCGGGAGGGATCTTAAATCCCATCCCATTCCAACCCCGGCACCTCCCGCTGTCCCAGGGAATCCAACCCGGCCTGGGACACTCCCAGGGATCCAGGGGCAGCCACAGATCCTCTGGGAATTCCAGCCCAGCCCCTCCCCACCCTCCCAGCCAGGAAT
>NW_020923171.1:0-544 GCF_003984885.1 Neopelma chrysocephalum
TTTTTTGGGGTGATTTTTGGGTCTTTATTTTGGGATTTTTTTTGGAGGCTTTTTGGGGTGATTTTGGGGTTTTTTAGGGTGATTTTGGGGGTTTTCTGGGGGATGATTTTGGTGTCCCTGTTTTGGGATTTTTTTGAAGGGTTTTAAAGTGATTTTGGGGGGTTTTGGGGTCCCTGTTCTTGAGGTGATTTTGAGGTTTTTTGGGGTTGATTTGGGTTTTTTTGGGATGATTTTGGGATTTTTTTGGGGGGATTTTGGGGGTTTTTAGGGTGATTTTGGGGGTTTTTTGGGCTGATTTTGGTGTCCTTGTTTTGGGATTTTTTGGGGGGTTTTGGGGGGTTTTTGGGGCTGATTTTGGGGTCCATTTTCCAGAGGATCTGGGGGAGCAGGGCCGGGTTGTGCTGCGGGAGCTGCTCCGGGGGCCCTGGTTTTGGGGGGATTTTGGGGGTTTTTTGGGGTGATTTTGAGGTTTTTTGGGGTGATTTTTGGGTCTTTATTTTGGGATTTTTTTTGGAGGCTTTTTGGGGTGATTTTGGGGTTTTTT
>NW_020923172.1:0-2286 GCF_003984885.1 Neopelma chrysocephalum
GTGGGTGCTGAGCGCGGCCAACTGCGAGACCAGGTGGGACTGGGAGGGACTGGGAGGGGATTGGGGGGGATTGGGAGGGACTGGGAGGGGATTGGGGGGAACTGGGAGCACTGGGAGGGACTGGGAGGGAACTGGGAAGGAACTGGGAGGGACTGGGATGAACTGGGAGGGAACTGGGAGGGACTGGGGGGGAACTGGGAGCACTGGGAGGGACTGGGAGGGGACTGGGAGAGACTGGGAGGGGATTGGGGGGGACGGAGAGGGGATTGGGGAGGAACTGGGATGAACTGGGAGGGGACTGGGACCTACTGGGACAAACTGGGAGACCAGTAAAGGAGGGACTGGGACGGACTGGGATGAACTGGGAGGGGATTGGGGGGAACTGGGAGGGACTGGGAAGGAACTGGGAGGGAACTGGGAGGGACTGGGGGGAACTGGGAGGGACTGGGAAGGAACTGGGAGGTTCTCTCTTTTCTCGTAAGTAGAAAAAGGATTATTTGATTTCATTTAAATCCTTAATATGATTAATTTGATTTAAATTCAATTTAATTTAAATTCATTAAATTTATTTAAATTTAAATTTACTTAAATTCATTTAAATTTAATTAGTAGAAATTTTTGCATTATTAAAGTGTTACAAGATACTTGCTTTGAAAAAGCGTTTACCTTGTTAAGAAGGAAAATATTTAATTTAATATTTAATAAAATTTACCATTTACTACTTCTAATTTTCAAGAATGTACGATTCAAAAAAATTCCACAGTGTTTAACATAATTTTAACCATTTCTGCTTTTTTTTTCCCCCCCTCCTTTCTTGTTAGGCTGTTTATGGAGAGTAATATTAAATATTATAATTAAATAATTAAATAATAATAAATTAAATTATATAATAAATTAAATAATAAATTAAATAATTTATATTATATAATGAATTAAATAAAATAATAAATAAATATTAAATATTGAGAGTAATATTAAATATTAATAATTAATTAAATAAATATTAATAATTAATTAAATAAATAATAATAAATTAAATTATATAACGAATTGAATAAATAATAAATTAAATAATTTATATTATATAATGAATTAAATAAATTAAATAACAATAAATAAATATTAAATATGGAGAGTAATATTAAATATTAATAATTAAATAATAATACATTAAATTCTATAATAAATTAAATAAATTAAATAACAATACATAGATATTAAATATGGAGAGTAATATTAAATATTAATAATTAAATAATTAAATAAATAATAAATTAAATAAATAAACCTCTACTAATCAAATTTTAGACTGAAATTATTTGCTTGGTATGTTCAAAGTTCCCTGCAAGCTTTGGCTGAACTGCTAATTTTATGTTTAATTTTATGTTTAATTTTATGTTTAATTTTATGTTTAATTTTATGTTTAATTTTATTAATTTTATGTTTAATTTCATTAATTTTATGTTGAATTTTATGTTTAATTTTATGTTTAATTTTCTTAATTTTATGTTTAACGTTCCCTAATTTTAGCTGTGCTTTTTCTTGTATGCATTCAGACAAATTTTGGAAAAAAGATGAACAAAACTGAGTTTATGCTGTATACTAGCAAAATTGAGACTTAAAAGTAAAATAATATTAATCTCAAAGTGCTGGTAAACTCCTACTAACTGAAAAGGACATTTTGAGCTTATAGAGTAAGCTCTGAAGCTGTAGCTCTTCTCCTTTTTTTTTCGAAAAAATTCAAAAAAATTAAAAAAAAAATTCAAAAAACCTCAAAAAAATTCAAAAAAATTCCAAAAAAATCAAAAAATCTCAAAAATTCAAAACAACTCAAAAAAATTCAGAAAAATTCAAAAAAATTAAAAAAATTAAAAAATTCGAAAAAACTCAAAAAATTCAAAAAAATTAAAAAATTTTAAAAAATTCGAAAAAATTCGAAAAAATTCAAAAAAATTCAAAAAAAAAAAATTCAAAAGAACTCAAAAAATTCAAAAAAATTTTAAAAAATTCAAAAACCTCAAAAAATTCAAAAAATTTAAAAAAATTAAAAAAATTCGAAAAAATTCAAAAAATTCAAAAAAACTAAAAAAATTTTTAAAAAAATTCAAAAAACTCAAAAAAATTTAAAAAGCTCAAAAAAATTCAAAAAAAATAAAAAAAATTCAAAAAACCTCAAAAAAATTCATAAAAAATTCAAAACAACTCAAAAAAATTCAAAGAATTCAAAAAAATAAAAAAAATCAAAAAATTCAAAAAAATTCAAAAAATTCAAAAAACTCAAAAAAA
>NW_020923172.1:2386-4485 GCF_003984885.1 Neopelma chrysocephalum
AAAATTCAAAAAAATTCAAAAAATTCAAAAAACTCAAAAAAAATAAAAAAATTCAAAAAAATTCAAAAAAAACTCAAAAAAATTCAAAAAAATTAAAAAAATCAAAAATTCAAAAAACTCAAAAAATTCAAAAAAAATTCAAAAAAAATTCAAAAAACCTCAAAAAATTTTAAAAAATAAAAAAATTTAAAAAATTCAAAAAAACTCAAAAAAAATTAAAAAAATCAAAAAACTCAAAAAATAAAAAAAATTAAAAAATCAAAAAATTCAAAAAATTCAAAAAACCTCAAAAAAATTCAAAAAAATTAAAAAAAAATTTCAAAAAAACTCAAAAAAATTCCAAATTTTGTTGTATCTGTTTGAGATCCAACATTCTTGAAATAAGAGCCAAGATTTCTTCGGCATTACTGCAATGGCATTTCAAAGCCACTGAAAAGAAATAATAGAGGAAGCAAAACTAGTTTTCTGAAGCTGTTTTAAGAGTTAACTTGCGTTGGATGGGATTTGAAAAATAAGTGTGCAGCTGACAAATCCAGCTGGAAGGAACAGAACACAGGGAAGGGAAAATAGGATAGAAGTTGAGGTGGAAATTCACCACTAAGTAGTCAGAAATGTAAGTGCAATTATATGTGAAATATAAATATAAAAAATATAAATATATAAATATATAAATATAAATATATAAATTTATATATTAAATTTTATTTACAGTTTATTTATTTATTTATTATTTATTATTATATAAATATTAAAATTATATATGAATATATACATATATAAATATATAAATATATAAATATATGAATATAAATATATATAATTTTACATATTGAATTCTTATTATTTTTACTATTTATTTGTTATTATATAAATATTAAAATTTATATATAAATATGTAAATATATGAATATAAATATATATAAATCTATATATTAAATTCCATTATTTATTAATTATTATTATTATTATATAAATATTAAAATTTTTATATAAATGTATAAATGTAAAAATTATAAAAATAAAAATATAAATATACGTAAATTTATATATTAAATTGTATTATTTATTTATTTATTATTATAAAATTATAAAAATATAAATACAAATATACATAAATTTATATATTAAATTGTATTATTTATTTATTTATTATTATATAAATATTAAAATTTATATATAAATATATAAATATATAAATATATCAAATATAAAAAATATAAATATAAAAAAATATGTAAAGCAAGAATATGAAGAGATAATAAATCCACTAGAATACAGGAGGCTCTGACATGAAAGAACATAAAGCATGGACAGAAAGAACTAAAACTAAAATTAAAAAAGGATATATAGAAGAGAAACAAAGGGAGATAAGAAGAGAAACAAGCCAAGACATTGAAAAGGACACTGAGTTCACAGATGAAGAAACAGGAAATTCTCTGTTTCCCCTGAAATTCTCCCCAAATTGGAGCCCACGCCTCTGACTCCGCCTCAACCCCGCCTGTTCTGAATATTCAAAGTAGCTGTTGCAATATAATGAATATTCAGAATATGGGATGTAATTGCTTGACATAATATGGGATGTCATTGAAGCCTCTGCATCCAGCAGCAGCAGTGCCTGACATGTCTTTTTTTTTTCCTTCCTGTTAGGTGGATGTTTTTCTCAACGTGGAACAGTTAAAAGAAGAAATCGAGGTTTTGAAAATTTTTTTGAATTTTTTAAATTTTTTTGAATTTTTTTGAGTTTTTTGAATTTTTTTGAGTTTTTTTAAATTTTTTTTTTTTGAATTTTTTTGAGTTTTTTGAATTTTTTTGAAATTTTTTGAATTTTTTTGAGTTTTTTGAATTTTTAAATTTTTTTTATTTTTTTGGTTTTTTGAATTTTTTTGAAATTTTTGAAATTTTTGAGTTTTTTGAATTTTTTTAAATTTTTTGAGTTTTTTGAGTTTTTTGAATTTTTTTGAAATTTTTTGAGTTTTTTGAAATTTTTTGGTTTTTTTGAATTTTTTTTATTTTTTTGAGTTTTTTGAATTTTTTTAATTTTTTATTGTTTGAATTTTTTGAATTTTTTTGATTTTTTTGAATTTTTTTCAGTTGTTTTG
>NW_020923173.1:0-2191 GCF_003984885.1 Neopelma chrysocephalum
AAAAAACCCGAGGTGAACCCCTTCCAGCGCTCAGCAGCCCCCAAACCCCCCCAGGGCCGAGGCTGGGGGGTCGCCCCCGGTGTTGTTGTTGTTGTTGTCATTGTGTGTCGGGGGCCGGGGGGGCTGCCAGGGCTGGGTTTGAGCCCACCTAGAGAGGGGAGGCAGAAAGGGGAGGGGGTTCTGCTGTGGCTCGAGTGGCCGAGCCCTGATTTTTTCTATTTTCTTCTATTTTTTTTGTGCTTTTTTTGAGGGGAGTGGGCGCGCGTGTTGTTGTTGTTGTGGCGATGGTGGTCGGAAGGTCGGAATCAAACAAGCAAACAAAAGCAAAACGGGAGCGAGCGGGCGAGGGAAACGTCTCCGTGTGGATTGGCTGCTCCTTTGCTGTCCTTCTTTAGAGAAAATAAAGGCAGAAAATTACGGGGAGTTGATTTGATTTCATTTTATTTTTAATTTCCACCTCTCCCCCCCCTTTGCTTCCTTTCAAACCAACCACTGAAAATCCACGCCTGGAAATAACAGGGAAGCGTCCTTCCAAGGGAATAAAGTAGACCATTGCTTAAAATTGGACGCAAGAGAGGCAAAGTGAGCCAGAAAGTCTGTGCTCCCCTTTGTGCACGCCTGTAAAAAATAACCAGCCACCTTTTTTTTCCGTCGTTTTGCTCCTCAAAATAGCGATTTTTGCCCGGTTTTTCCTCTCGCGAACGGGATTTGTGCCCCCGGCCCCGCACTTTTTTGCGCTGGAAGTGACCATTCCCTGCAACCTTTCACTTCGGACACTTCATTTTTACGACTGCGCGGAGGAACTGAGCTCATTAAAAAAAAAAAAAAAAGAACCACACCAAAAAAAAAAAAATCACATCCAAATCACCAGGATTTTCGTTAATTTTTTTTTTTGGGGGGGGGGGGGAGGGTTGGAGGGAGGAGGAGAGGAAGAGGAGGACACACTTCGCAGTGGAATTATTTGCTGTAGAGCCGCAAAAATTACCAAACCCACAAAACGCCGCGGTGTCATTAACAGGCCCCGTGTTCCCCCTCGAAAGTCCACAACCCTCCAAATCTTTCCCTCGTGTTCTTCCACCGCAAAAAAAAAAAAAAAAAAGGAAAAGGAGCCTAATTATTTTCAGCAGAGCCTCTGACCGATTTCAAGTGTGGAGGGAGGAAAAACACGGGCTCAGCTCCGCTCGCCAAAGCTGGTTTGAGGTTTTTCTGCCCAGCAAAGGTCACATTCTCGGGTTTTTTTTCGAGGCTCGAAACCTCTGGCGAGGTTGAAACTTGTGGGTTTGAATCTATTTTTGGGGTTTTTGGCAGACACCTTCCCGAGAAGAGGAAAAGTCCCAGTAGCCACCCTGTCCACCTTTATTAGATTTTCCGAAAATCGAGGGGGTATTTTTCCATTTTGAAAGGCGACTGGGAGCAGGGGGGGTGTTGGTGTTATTCCTCCCTGTAGCAGACAATGAACTATGCGGGAAAACAGTGATTTTTTTATCCACCTCTTAATGTGAAAGTATTTCTTTAATAATCGAGCTCCATTTATTGTGAAGAAATAATCTTAACACACGAATAATCTCAAGGATGCCACAACAGCCGCACTCATTTTTTATAGAATTCACCCACCTGGTCCCCCCCCCGCCCCAGATTCCACCTTCCCTAGGGAAAAAAAACCACCCCCAAAAAACGAAGGAAAGAGCAACTAGGGACAGAGGCTCCTTAATTAGCAGCGAATGTCGAGGTGACCGTTTTTCCTCCCTAATCAATAATATTGCTATTTTTAAAATCCCACTGCAAAGGGAAAAAAAAAGAGAGAAATAAAATGAAGTTGTCAGGTCTGGTCAGTTCGGGGGCGGTTTTGGGAAGAGGAGCCGCGTTTTTTCCAGGCGTTTATCCCTGGATGCAGCGAGCAAAGGTGCAGCGAGTCTTTCCAAAATCCCTCACCTTGGGCAGGGCAGAAATGTTTGTTTGCGGTGTCAGGGGGAGAAAAGACCCACCAGCCCCCTGCCAGATCTCAGGGCACAAGATATACGCTATTCCTGCTTCTTTTTAAGGGGAATCTCTTGACATTTAGTGTCTGGGGAAGGTGCTGCTCTTTGTCTTTCCTGTTTCGGCCGGGTTGGGATGCGGGGTTGGGTGGGGGGTGACGCGTCTGGCGGGTGCGCGTTCCCGTGTGCAGCTTTATCTTGGGGGTAGGGGGGGG
>NW_020923174.1:0-5601 GCF_003984885.1 Neopelma chrysocephalum
GAGGACCTATTGAGCTATTTATTCATCTCTCAATCAAGACTGGATGCTATTGATGGAGGGGTATAAACATAAGGCATACAGGCCAATGTGGTCAGCCATATGTTCCATTTATTATTTAATTAAGTCAACTTTTATACAGTTTAGTTTGTTTGGGGCACATGCTTACAACAAGGTGATTGGATAGCTCAGACTGTACACGCGCCTCATGTCTCCAGTTCATTGGACCTGATGTTCTGTCCACGCGATCTGAAATCATACTTGGCATGTAGAGGCCTTCATAATTAGGAACTTTCTGAAATCTGCAGGTGCACCCTTATCTATACTTTCTCAAGGCTTTTCTTGCTCTAAACATACTATGTTCTCAAACCTTATAATTAGACACACAGCTAACAAGTATAAACATTGCATATTTTCACACAGTCTATAAGCATAAACATTACAGCTTACAGCTTCTAGTCATGTCAAGCAAGGCCTACAGAAATGCAATGGAAATTGTTCACAATTTGAACCCTGCAACAAATCCCCTTTTTAGTTTTGAACAATTTAAATTGCATTTCTGTAACATTTCTTATTATACCCATAATATTTCAATAAACACATCTACATACAATTATATCACTATGATTAACAAACTTAACAACCTATTAACTTCAAGGCTTGTGCTCTTAAATTTTACTTAAAAGTGCTTCTCTAAATATAGGGTTTATTCTTAAAAAATTTTATTCAACCTAAAACACTTCTGCTCTAAATATAGGGTTTATTCTTAAAAAATTTTATTCAACCTAAAACACTTCTGGAAATGGAACTCTATTCAATTGTGGGTTATGTGTCTTCTGTTTATTCAAAGGTGTCTGTGTATCTGTTCATCCAAAGGTGTTTATGTATTTGTGTTCATATGTTCACACACATGCATGCATACACTTTCATTCACATACACATGGTGGCCACCATCATACACACTGTCACACTGACATACTTTTGAGTTCCATGTCACTGTGTTCTACAAACCAAGAAATTATAATAATTTTCTAATACCTTATTCTTATTAGAGTTTCTTAACCAAACAGATAAAACTAACCAGATAGACAAACTTTCTAACTGTGTTCTAATAATATTAAAACAACTGTTAGCTACAACAGCTTCTGGTGGTGTCACAGTCACCTGCAGGAATAACATCAACCTTGTTCCGAAGAATCAGCTTCTTTCCAAGGCCTCATCCATCATGCAGATAGCTAGAGAACACCTGTGTGCAAAAAACTTAACACATGAAAACACTTTTGCAAGTCAACTATGGGGCTGACACCCTTCTCTTTCCCCACTTCTGCTTTTGCGAAAGTGTTTTTAAAATTCTTAACTTACCAATCTCTTTACCAAATACCTTTGTGATAATAACAAAATTCTATAACAGTTCCATTTTGTAACACAGTATGTATAGACTATCCATATCTTCTAACAATTCTGATAAAATTATAGGTTAACATGTCTAAAAATTTCATCTGTATATTTTCATCTAGGCCAGGATGGATATTAATTGCATAATGCAACTGATCAATAAATGTCCAAATGGTTCCGTTGATCTCTATCATACTGTAGTAAAAAAACGAAGCTGTCTTATCATCACATATTGCTTGTATTGCTTTTCTGATCACAACCTACAGTTGTGCTACAAAAGCTGTTGCAGCTGAAAAGTACAAATTGTTAATAAGCATAAAGTAATATATATAGGTGAAAAGAAAAGAATTCTTACAGATCATTTAGGCTGTCAGTTAAATGTGATTTGTAAAAGAAAAGCAATATACCAATATTTACTTTGAGATGCATAATAAAGCTCCAAGAGTTTAACTGATTTTTACAACAAAACAATAGATTTTGTCAAAGCTGAGGAATCGTCTATGGAAAGAATGAAACCACAAGATTGAAGAAATAAATCCCATTCAAGATGTGATACATAGCATGAAGGCCAAGATGACATAATTATTTTTATATTCCCACTCGGGCAGAATATAGGATGTTTTTGAAATGTTCATTTTACTCTCACAACTGCTATAAGGGGAGAGGACTCTACAGAGCACCTCATAATCTGTACTCACTAATGATGGTCTATATTAATTAAAGCACAGCTTTCTATAATGGGCAAAAGAACTTACCCAGGCAATCCAATGTTTTTTGAAGTGTTTGCAATAATTATACTACATAGATTGGATTTCATCCTGAACTCCCTTTCAGGTTAAGCCAAAAGCTTCGAAATTTGAGAGAAATTGTAGAGGGAGAAATAGTTTCTCTACAGATGAAGTGATTAAAGATTGCAAACAGTGAGAATTTTTCTCAGCATTTATCAATTCTGCATATGCAGATTGCAAGTAGATACTAACACCTGGCAAAGAAGGTAGTCTTATGTTAGGGCACTGCAGAAATACTGGAAGTGTGATAATCCAAGCTGCATTAAATGCTTCAGTAGCATTGCTTCAGTGGCAAAACCATTGCCTAGAGCAGCTTATAGAAAGACCAATGTGTGCTATACACAGTTCTAAAAAAAAAGTGGTATTGCACTGACATAGTTAAATTGAAGCAATTTTGTACATAAGAATGATGCACTGATTTAAAATTGTTACTTATTAATTTATGCTTGCTTCACTACAGTGCCATATTTATGGGCAAAGTAGGCTTCAGTCTCAAGTAGATGTTTGAACTATCAGCCTCATAGGATTAGCAATTTTAAATTAAAGAAGAAGTTGCAAGAAAAGGTAATTCATGCTTCGAAAAGAACTTTCATTCATGTCAAAGGCCTGGAATTTAGAACCATCAGTTCAGAATCTTATCCAAATGGTGATGTTAGCAATGCATTTTAAAGTGGCTGTCAATTAGGTTAAATAAAGAAAATAGAAGCTGATGAAGAAAGCTCAGTAAGAAGTTTTACTTTTAGATAAGGCTTGCTTGAAATGCATAATCAGTTCTGTTAACTGTAGGATATGGTACACATGACCGAGTTTATAGGTGTTCAGTGAGAGTTTCGTGCTGCGTAGTATGTTACTGTGAATAGTCAGCACAAAAATAATGTTATAAAAAAGTGGGTCTATATTGTAAAATATTCTATCTGCCTAAATTTAAAAAAAAATCCTTTTTTCAGATTTCTTAGCTCAAATGAGCATACAGATAAGGTAAGCGTTCAGGGAACATTGTTGTATGTCTAAACCCTCTCAATTAACAGTGCTGTAAATTAAGTCTCATGCAAGCCTTAACAAGGTCTTAAGAAAGCTAAATTGTATGCGTGTGGAAATCTGTAGCAAAAAGAGAAGAAATAAAAAGTAGGTTAATCTAAGTGCTTCCTGTAAAGGACAAAAGTATCTTATTCCCTTAGACCTCTTTTTCACTCAATCACAAGGAGATGTATAGACTGAAACTTGATCAGACAGAAGAAGGGTTAAGACAGCACTGATTACATGTTTATGCAGATTTCTTTGTTCATCTTAGCTGAAATGAATTGTGATATCTTTTTGACATGAATAAGGTAGAGCTTAAAAGAAAGCACAAGGAAACTATGACCAGAAGAGTTTTTTCCCTACTCATTCTCATTAACACATGCCATTTGAAGAAAAAAAATATATACACAATAAATAGAAATGTCTCTAGATGTCAAAGATCTGGGAAGTGTATATGGTAAAGCATCACATCAAAAGACCTAGAATACTGCAGTGCAAAGGAAAACATAGACTCTCACAAACTTTAGTGTGTCCAGTCTATACGAAATAAATTTGGAGATAAAGCTTAAAGAGCTAAAAAAGAAAGGTCCTTATTATTGGAGATAATACTTATTCTTAAAATACTGTAACACAAATGTAGTATAGCTCAATCTTAACTTATACTGAATAATTGTAGATTTAGCTTCTGTTAGCATCTTCTAATCTAAGACTTAATAGTTTCTATTTTCTCCTGCATCTGTTATAACTAAAAACGCATTAGGAGTTAACAACCAAATCATCCCTCCATCATAGCATGTCACAGAATTCCTTTTTATCTGTGGTCTGGACCTTCCCCACTCGAGCTAGCCCCTAAACCCCCAAACTTTCACAGATTCCCTCAGCACGGTCCGACTCCCTCCCCCCTCCCTAAATGAACTCTGTGGAGGTGGTGGAGTCTACAGGAAAAAAGGGCTTGGGGAAACCTGTCCCTGCATGGGGATATAGGGAGCTGGCAATGGCAGAGGAGGTGCAGAGAGTTCTGGTTGTTGTAACTTTTTGTCTGCCACAGATACTTGCAAAACTTTTCTCACAGCTGCATTTGGGTCTCAGAGCCCCTCTGTCTGATCTCGGAGTCTGGATGTAGAACTCGATGACACGGGGAGCAGACAGCAGCAGCGGCGTGATGGTGTGGGCTCGTTCGCAGCTTCTTCCCCCCTTCCCGGTCGGTCCGAAGTCGCCTCTTGCCGGGTTCGGCGGGGAGAGGGGGTGATGGTGGCTCTCCGCAGCTGGGGGTCTGGGCCACGTGGCAGGAATCGCTTTCGCGAACGAGCAAGCGGCGACGGGCACGGTCGGGCAGGGCACAGCGGCGCCGGCAGGGCAGACGGGACAGACAGCGCACAGAGGCAGCACACGGCGGCGGGGGGGGGGGGCCGGGGCAGCGGCGGGCGGAAACAGCGGGGCTTCTGGCTAAGGCAGCTTGGGGCGAGCCCCGGGTCGGCGGCGCCGGCACAGGAGAGGTGGGGGGGCAGGCTCCATGCGGCAGTACAGCGGAGCCGGGTGCGGCTCCAGGCGGCAACACGGCAGCAGCTTTAGAAGCGGCGGCGGGAAAAACGGCAGCGGGGGGTTGGTGGAGGGCTCGCCGCGGGGGGAGGCACAGCTGGCAGTGGCTTCCCTGGCGTCCTGCATAGAGCTAGAATTGCTGAAGGACGAACTGCTGCTGGGGCCGCTGGCTGACAATCGGGTAGTAGCTTGCTCTTTGAAATTCGTCGGTAGCACGATTGTTGAGATAATGAATAAAAGCTGAAAAACTGACTTGCTCTCTTTGCTTTCAGTTTCGCTGCTCGCTTATGCAGCATAGGCTAAAACTGTAACTTGACTCGCAGTCCTTATAAATATTTTTTTCTTTTTTCCTTTTTTTTTTCTTTTTTTTTTTTTTTTTAGTCCTTATAAATTTCTCTGTTTCAATTAGCAGCCACGTAAGGTAGCTAGCTGATTCCTTGGATTCTTTTATCTCTTCCCTTAACTGTTCCTTTATAGCGTCCCGTATGGACACCTCAAAGGCGGCTCGAGCAGTAGGGACCAGCCTCTTCACTCTTGCCCATTCCAACAACCCTCTGAGGGCTTTTTCATCATAAATAGGCTCTCTTAGAGAGATCACAAATTGGAGAAGCTTTTCCACCGCCCTATCCCCTGTGGGTAGCGTGGACCCCATGCTCTCTCCCACGGTCGACTCACCTAGCCAGGGTGAGGTTCCTCTGTACCATGCACATGGCTTTTTTCGTAGCGCCGGGGACAGCACCACCTCTAACGACCGCTTCCCTCGCCTCCTTCCATTCGCCTTACGTCCCGTAGAACTCGACGAAGTAGGAGTCCCTCTTCGGGCACCAGGTATTGATGGAGGGGTATAAACATAAGGCATACA
>NW_020923175.1:0-1950 GCF_003984885.1 Neopelma chrysocephalum
TGACACAGGGGGTGACACAGGGGATGGAAGGGGTTGAGCCTGAGGGGTGACACAGGGGGTGACACAGGGGATGAAATGGGCTGAAATTAGGGGTGACACAGGGGGTGACACAGGATGACACAGGGCGTGGAGGGGGCTGAGCCTGGGGGTGACACAGGGGGTGACACGGGGGATGGAAGGGGCTGAACTTAAGGGTGACACAGGGGGTGAAGGGGGCTGAGCCTGGGGGTGACAGTGGGGGTGACAGTGAGGGTGGCAACTGGGGGTGACACTCACCGATGGCCCCGGCAGGCCAGGAAAGCCCCTCTCCCCACGCTGCCCGGGCAGGCCGACGATGCCGCGCTGTCCCGCCAAGCCTTGGGGACCCGGGGGCCCGTCAGGACCCTGGGGGGAGGCAGAGGGGGGGCATCAGAGCCGGGAGGGGGGTGATGGCAGGGCCCTGAACGGGCAGGAAGGGAGGTGCCCCCCCAAATGTACCGCGGGACCGTCCTCGCCGGGGTCTCCCTTCTCCCCTTGGGGGCCGGCGGGGCCCTGCAGCCCGGGGTCCCCGGCACGGCCCGGGGGTCCGGCATCACCTCGAGCACCCTTGGGACCGTCCTTGCCAGCGGAGCCGGGGGGCCCGGGGGGGCCTGGGTTACCCTGGGGGGCACAAGACGGGGTTCAGTGCCAACAGAAGGGGCTTTTCCACCTTCGTTATCCTCGTCCTGCGGGGCTCCCGGGCTTGGAGAGCCCTGGGAAAGCCCCAGGGATCCCAGTTGCCCCTGAGTGATCCCAGTTGCCCCAATATGATCCTGGTTGCCCCTAAGTGATCCTGGCTGCTCCCAAGTGATCCCTGTTTCCCCCCAGTGATCCCACTTGCCCCAAGTGATCCCTGTTGCCAAGTCATCCCAGTTTCCTCCCAAGTGAATCCAGTAGCCCCTGAGCAATCCCAGTTGCCCCTGAGTGATCCCAGTTGCCCCCCCAGTGATCCCAGTTGTCCCAAAATGATCCTGGCTTCTCCCAAGTGATCCTGGTTGCCCCTGAGTGATCCCAGTTGCCCCCCAGTGATCCCAGTTGCCCCAAAATGATCCTGGCTTCTCCCAAGTGATGTAATCCTGGTTGCCTCCAAGTGATCCCAGCTGCTCCCAAGTGATCCCTGTTGCCAAGTGATCCCTGTTTCCTCCAGAGTGAACCCAGTTGCCCCTGACCAATCCCAGTTGCCCCTCACCAATCCCAGTTGCCCCTCAGTGAACCCAGTTGCCCCCCAGAGATCCAGTTGCCCCCCAGTTGGATCCTGGCTGCTCCCAACTCACGTTAGGGCCGGGGGGTCCGACGCGTCCAGCAGCTCCGGGGAATCCAGTGGCTCCCTGGGGAAGGAGGAGGAAGGTGGCTCAGCCCCCCTCCCAACCCCCTCCCTGCGCACCCCCCCTTCCCCCAATACTCACAGGGGGTCCTTGAGCACCCCGGGCTCCTTTGGGACCAGTTACACCAGTTGGACCCTGGGAAGAGGAGGAAAACCAGTGAGAGACACGGGAGGGGGTGGGGGGTGCAATTTGGGGTTCCCCAAATTTCCGGGGGAAAGGGACCCCCGGGGGGGGTCACCCCCATTTCGGGGGGCTCTGGCTGTACCCACCTGTGGGCCAGGGGCTCCAGAGGGGCCTTGGGCACCAGGGGAACCGGCGTCACCCTTCTGCCCGGGCTCTCCCTGCTCGCCTTTGGCACCCGGTTGCCCGTCGGCGCCCTGGGGGAAGGGGCTGCTCTTAGAGGGGGGAGTCAAAGCTGGGGGCACCGGGACCCAGAGTGGGGCACCGGGACCCAAACTGGGGTATTGGGACCCAAACTGGGGGCACCAGGACCAAATACTCACCGGGGGTCCGGCAAATCCAGCGGGACCGGGGGCTCCGGGCTCCCCACGGTCCCCCTGTGTGGAGAGATGGGAGGTCAGTGAGGGGGAGGAGGTCAGTGAGGGGG
>NW_020923176.1:0-841 GCF_003984885.1 Neopelma chrysocephalum
GGTTAAAGCGCCTGTCTAGTAAACAGGAGATCCTGGGTTCGAATCCCAGCGGTGCCTTTTGGGGTCACACACCCCTTTTGGGGTCACACATCCCCTTTTTGGGGTCACACTCCCCCTTTTTGGGGGGCTCGGTTAAAGCGCCTGTCTAGTAAACAGGAGATCCTGGGTTCGAATCCCAGCGGTGCCTTTTGGGGTCACACCCCCCCTTTTTGGGGTCACACCCCCTTTTTGGGGTCACACACCCCCAGTGTTCCCATCCCTATCCCCCTGCCCCTCCCAGTGTCCCCAGTGTCCTCCCAGTGTCCCCAATGTCCCCTCCCAGTGTCCCCAATGTCCCCTTCTCTCTCCCCAGTGTCCCCTCCCAGTGTCCCCCCCACATCCCACTGTCCCTAATGTCCCTCCCAGTGTTGCCACTGCCCCCTTCCCCGTCCCCAGTGTCCCCAATGTCCCCACCCAGTGTCCCCAATGTCCCCTCCCAGTGTCCCCAATGTCCTCCCACTGTCCCGTGTCCCCTTCCCTGTCCCAATGTCCCCTGCCAGTGTCCCCAATGTCCTCTCCAGTGTCCCCTCCCAGTGTCCCCCCCATGTCCCAGTGCCCCCCCCACTGTCCCCAGTGTCCCCTCCCAGTGTCCCCCCCCTTGTCCCAGTGTACCCTCCCCATGTCCCCAGTGCCCCCCCATGTCCCAATGTCCCCTCTCAGTGTCCCCTCCCAGTGTCCCCCCCATGTCCCAGTGTCCCCCCAGTGTCCCCCGAGGTGACAAGTGACACCAGTGATGCCAGTGACATGCGACCAGGACACCCTTTATTGCCTCCAGAGTGACACGAGTGTCCCCAACCCCCCC
>NW_020923176.1:941-1212 GCF_003984885.1 Neopelma chrysocephalum
TGTCCCCCCGAGGTGACAAGTGACACCAGTGATGCCAGTGACATGCGACCAGGACACCCTTTATTGCCTCCAGAGTGACACGAGTGTCCCCAACCCCCCCCTGGGGACACCTTGGGGACAGTTGGGGACACCACGACGTCATCACCTGGCCACCATGGGGGTCCCCAAATCCCCTTGGGGACAGTTGGGGACACCACGACATCACAGTGACCCCAAATCCCCTCGGGGACAGTTGAGGACATGATGACGTCACAGGGCCACCACGGGGGTC
>NW_020923177.1:0-5746 GCF_003984885.1 Neopelma chrysocephalum
TTTACTTCCCGCAACTCCCATTGTAATTAATTAATAAGATTATACACGCTTTGCCAAAACTTAACAAAAAATACTAAACTTGAAACCCAGGAAATACTTATCCCAGAGGCAGCGGAAAAATCTGCAGGAATTCCTGGCCAGGGGCTGGCTGGGGAGGGAGGACCCCTGCGTGGATACCCCGCCCAGGGGTTGGCCGGGGAGGACCCCTGCGGGAATACCCCGCCCAGGGGTTGGCCGGGGAGGACCCCTGCGGGAATACCCCGCCCAGGGGTTGGCCGGGGAGGACGATATCACTGTCTCAGCCCCCACATGGAATACACACAGTACAGTACACTTCTCTGGTCCCTGCCAGAGCACGCTGCACCTCCGCTCCTCCAAGCACGTGGCACCCCACCAAACAAAGGCAGCAACAGTTTCCCTCCACCGGGAACACACACAGCACACTGCTCTGCCCCCCCCCACCGGAGCTTTCTCTCGCTCCGGTCTTGTTGAGAACGTATCAAACCCCTACTACGAGTTACCCCAGACTAATCTTTTTCAATTTTTATTCCCCCCTGTGTCCTCTCCCCCGGGAGTTCTCAGTCTTACGTCTCACCAATCACTTCGTCTCTTCACTGGCCAGTCCTCTCGCGAGAGACGTGGAAACGCAGTTAGAAAGACTCCCTCTCGCTTCGCGCCTTTAGGCGCGTCTCAGTCACTCTCACGCACTCTCCCGAAACCCAATTAGTCCCCCCCCAAGGGACCCAAACTTGCCCCCCAAGGGACCCCAATTCACCCCTTTAGGCTTAAATGATTCCCTTACCGGGTTTCTGTGGTTCGTGTGTTGCCACGGTCTTTTTAAATCCTATATGCCGGCCGGCTCTTCTGTTTTCCTTGTTCTGCAGCCGTGTTTCCTGGGTCCTTTTCCGCAGCCGCCCTGGACCGGGGGGTCTCGTCCTTGGACCGCCAAGCTGGGCGGGGCGCGCGCCTTCCTGGATGTTGGCCCCCCAGCCCAGGGCCGCCGGGTGTTGGATCCCGGACCCGAGCCCCCAAATTGTGAGAAAAATCTCTTTTATCAATTTTTAAAACGGCAAAAAAAAACACTTGCAGGACAAGGAAACTTACAGAAAAGAATCCTTTATTTGCAGCACTGGGTGCAGTCCCAAGCCACCCGCCTGGAAAAGCACACCCCCCCCAAAAGCCCGCTCCTTTTTGTATTTTTCAGCTACCCAACCTCTTGAATATTCAGCAGGTAACAAGTATTTTACCTTAAAGGGTAATTTTCAAATCAGCGGGTGGGTGTCACCCTCCCGCCCGATTGGTTCCGCTTGATTGATCCCACCTGATTGGTCCCACCTGATTGGATCATGACGTACCCCCCTGTACAGCTTGATTGATTGATGACGTACCCCCCTGTACATGTACAGGGGGCTCCTTTTTGCACACAAAGACATGTGGCCGGTGTAACTTTTCCATCTATATATTGTATCCTACCTCGGCCGCAATATTCTCTCGGTGTACAGCCCTGACGGAGCCTTTCACCTTACAATCTTCGCGAGGCGCCTGGATATTTCTAAAATTAAATGGGAGGTAAGGAGAAAATCCCAACACCAACACCCCCTGTTTCCCACTTACATAAATTTACTTATAATAAAACCAGATTATTTTATTTCTCATAATCCCCCCTTTTTGTCTTTATTCATGGTTTTATTATAAGTCTCTTGTTTTGTTGATTGTCTTTAGGTTTTCCGAGTTCGTTCCCACTCAGTTAGTATATCTTGTGCCTTATTCATTTCTTTCGTTTGCTTGGCAAGTTCCCACTCAAACAGTGCTTTCTGTGCTTTCTCCATGTCTTTCGTCTGTTTGGGGGTTGGTCGCAAGATCATGATTTTCTGGATTTCTGGGCCTCTAGCTGTGGTGGTTTTCGGATCCATTGGCATGGCAGTTAATTGCATCCCTTGGACAACACTAGAAATTAATCTCATAAAACATGGGATTAGACAGGGTATGAACAATAATCCAGAGACAGCACATAATAAAAAGAATTCCACTTTTTTCCACCATGCCCCCCCAAAGAAGTTAGCCCACCATTCTTTATCAACTATGGAGTTCCATTTTTGAACAGGGACATGGGTGATTTTTCGGATGTTGGAGGCTATTTCCATTACAGCCTCATAGTTATCATCAATTTGTAAGCAGCAGTCTGAGGTGTTGAACTTCCCACAGACTCCTCCTTCCTCTGCCAAAAGGTAGTCTAGGGCCAATCTGTTTTGGTATATGGCTGCTCTACTTTGGCGCTGTTGTTCAGCTATTAGTTCTAATCCCTTTGCAGTCTGATTTATAACTATTTCTACCACAGCTTGGAGTCGTATAATTCGATTGAGCATATAAATGGGTGTACGGTAACCCCATGTACCATCTTGTGCCCATGTGGCCGGTCCATAATACTCAATAATTCTCTCAGGAGGCCACTCCTCCTCCCCCCATTTTTGGGTTCCCCCTATTGAGTGCTCTTTAATCCCAATGTAAGGTGTTCTCTCTTTTACTTCTCTTTTTTTTCGGTTAAGGGAGTCATATAACGGGACTCCCAATTCATCTCCACTCTCCAAGGGCAATAGGAAAAATCCAGGCAAAATTATTCCTATGGTACAACAACCACTCCAATTTTCTGGTAGGACTGTATATGCCCTTTTTCCACAAATCCAAAAAAATCCATTTGGTGCTTTCCAAAAATGTTTGGACAGGCTATCAGCATTTTTCCAAAATTTTGATATTTCCATTATTCCGGAAAAAGGGTTTACTTTGGTTTTATTACATTGATATAGTTTTTTGTTTGCATCCCACTCACAGTTGGGGCCCTTTTTCCCTGACCAATAGTTAGTTGGGGCTTGTGGGAAATACTCACTGTGAGTGGAGTTAGTTTTTAGGGTTCGCTTGCAAGGGGTTTCTCCAACTGGGTATACAAAGTGTGGTCCTGTTCTCCGTATACAATCTCTCCCTATTACTGTGGAGATTAATATCCATCCTTCTGGTCTATTCACTTTATTATGAGAAAATGTGTAGTTTCCTTTGAGTATTTCTTGGGCATCCAGACTAAAACCTCTCCAGGGCCATTCTTCTGCCATTAAAGGCCCTCCGCATACCCAACATCGACTTACTCTTAACCCTTTAGCAATTTTTTCCGCTAGATCAACAAATAGATTTTGTCCTACTGCCGGGAGCTCAAAATTTCCATCCATCTCTCCTGTCAGTTCAGAATATAAGCTACTTAACTGTGATAGCGGGTGGTTCTTGGATTGTTTTCTCTCAGTATTTTCAATGATTTCTTCTATTATTATTTCAGGGGCCCCCCATTCATTAGTGATATCCCAGCAAATCCAAGTTTCTTTGACGGGACAACTTAGTCCTAGTCGTGTCCCTTCTGGTCCTAAATTTTGTGCTATCCCATAGCGTCTGTTGCCTATCACACAGGTTTCTAATTTTTCCTTATCATAACAAACTTCGTTCACATACTCATGTGCCATAAAGATGGTTACCACACCTGTTTCGTAGTATGCATTTTGGTAACATTTTTGGCAGTGGTCATTGGCAACGACCACTAGCAGGAGCGCAGCTAAGACAAGTAGAGGTCCAGTATAGCATATACCTCCACTGTCCATGCCTATCGGATTGCAGCCGACAGCAGGATGGGAAGATCTTCTTGTGGCAAGTATAGAGGCTAATCTGGTCTTGCCCTCTATTGCTCTTTATTGCTCTATCTTTGCGCTCAAGTATAGCTTGGCACTTAATAACACTAAAAAATTTTGTTGGTTGGTTATTTATTTCCTAATGCACAATCATTCTCTAAAAACTATGGGTCTTAGTAGCAGTAGTCACTCCTTCGTGCTGGGTTTCCGATTTCTGTTGTTGGGAGCGGTGTTTCTCAGCTGTTGTCCTCTCCTGGAGACTGTAAAAACAAAATTTTACTTTCGGGTTATTTTCAGTTTTGGGTACTCTCCTTGGCATTTCCACTCGGGAGTGGAGGAAGGGGGTGTTATAGGCCCTTTGACTCTTGTACTATGGGTCCACCCCTTCTCTATAGTTCGTATTGCTGTTTCAGTGGTTAATACCACTTGGTATGGCCCCTCCCATTCTGGTTTGAGAGGTTCTTCTTTCCATGTTTTTATCAGAACCCAATCTCCCACTGAAATGTTGTGTATTTTCATCTCTAGTTTAACAGTTTGGGGAAGTAGTCCTTGTTGCCTGAGGTCGTCTAACCTCTTGGCTATTGTTGTGACATATTCTCTGAGGTATTTTTCGCCTATTTCCAGAGTTGGACTTTGGTGGGTTTTATGGCATGATGGATAAGGCAGCCCAAATAACATCTCATAGGGAGATATATTTAGGTCTCTTCTGGGGGCTGTCCTGATCCGGAAGAGTGCTAGAGGTAAACATTTTGTCCATGGCAGCCCTGTTTCCAGGGCGATTTTGGTTATGGTTCGTTTCAGAGTTTGGTTCATTCGTTCCACTCTCCCCGAGCTCTGGGGGTGCCACGGGGTATGATGTTGCCACGAGACTTGTAGAGCCTCGCACGTTAATTTTAGAATCTTTGAAGTGAAATGTGATCCCCGGTCTGAATCTATGGTTTCGGGTAGTCCAAATCTGGGAACCACTTGTTCTAATAATGTTTTAACTACACTTTGAGCCGTGGCCTTTAAGACTGGAAATGCTTCTACCCAATGAGTTAAGTGATCTACAATTACCAATAAGTATTTCCATCTCTGTACAGGAGGAAATTCGGTGAAATCTACTTGTATTCTCTGAAAGGGCCTAATTGCAAGTTCCCGACCTCCAAGGGAGCGAGCTCTTTGTACCCTTTTGTTTACTTTTTGACAAATCATGCACTGGCTTGTTATTTGTTTAGCAACAGTACACACCCCCAGGTGCCCGTAAGCTCTCAAAAATGTTTCTACTAAGGCTTGGGTGCCCCAGTGTGTGCTGTTATGGAGTTCCTTTAGTACTTCTCGTGTAACTGCTTCTGATAGTATCTGTCTCCCATCTGAGAGAAACCACCTCCCCTCCTCGTCTTTCTTGGCTCCTATTTCAATTAGTTTTTGTTGTTCAACTTCAGTAAATATTGGCTGGGATACTTTTTCTGGAACTGGTATCAGGGCCATAATTTTTGCTTCAGGTGTCCTGAGGCTGAGGGCGGCCTCTTGGGCAGCCTGGTCAGCTTGAGCGTTTCCCTGACAGATCATATCTTTTCCCCTTTGATGCCCCTTCACATGTACAATGGCAATTTCTTGTGGGTTTTGGATTTCTTCCAACAAGGTCTCTAGAAGTTCACGATGACTTAAACCTTTCCCCTGGGAAGTTACCATTCCCCTCTCATGCCAGATTTTCCCAAATATATGTGCAACCCCCCAGGCATATCTGGAATCAGTATATATGGTTCCTATCCCACTGCCAATTATACGTAGAGCACTAATCACTGCATACACTTCACATGCTTGAGCAGACCAGTCCTTTGGCAGAGTCCCCGACTCCACCACTGTGAGATCTTCTCCATCGACTACTGCATAACCACTTTTTCGTTTCCCTTCTACGATTTTTGATGATCCATCTGTAAACAAATGTATTCCTCCCTCTATAGGGATATCTAATAAGTCTTCTCTGATTTTTGTTTGGTAATCAATAATGTCTAAGCAATTGTGTGCAGTTATATCATTCTCGGTATTTCTTTGTCCATACAAAAATTGAGATGGATCTACACATGAGTTAGTTGTCA
>NW_020923178.1:0-2601 GCF_003984885.1 Neopelma chrysocephalum
AAATCTCTTGGAAGAGCTGATTTCTATCCCATGAGTTGGGAAGGGAACTGAGCAGCTCCAGGATCACCTGATATTGAGGTGTTTTGTTCCCTGATGGATTCAGTCTCTGACGTGGAGCTGCTGGAGCTGGCGGGCACCTGGGACCCTGCCTGGGACACAGGGAATCCCAGAATATCCTGGAGACACACAAGGATCAGGGAAAGAAGGGAAAGGGAAGGGAAGGTTTATGAAGGGAAGGTTTGGGAAGGTTTGGGAAGGTTTGGGAAGGGAAGGTTTGGGAAGGGAAGGTTTGGGAAGGGAAGGGAAGGTTTGGGAAGGGAAGGGAAGGTTTGGGAAGGGAAGGGAAGGGAAGGGAAGGGAAGGGAAGGGAAGGGAAGGGAAGGGAAGGGAAGCAAATCCACACAGCAAGACCTTTCCAAGGCTCTCAGTCTCCCAGGCCCCACTGAATTTCCAGGCTGGGATGATGGGATCGTTATTTCTTGAGCAGCACAGTCAGAAGCAAACCCAGGATCCTCCTGAGCAGAGCCCTCGTGGGTCCCCCCAACTCCGAATAATCCATGTGGTGAAGGTGATGTGCAGAACCACAGCCACACCCTCACACACCCACGGCAGTGCCAAGGGTTCAGCCCCACATTTTTCCAAGTCCCAGAGCAGCTCTGCAAACCCTTGGGAAGGCGCTTTGGGGCTCGTTTCCACTGGGAATTGCTCAGGACATCCCAGATCCCAGCGGGGACCTGAGCAGCCCAGAACACCAGCGGGGGCTGAACCACCTCTGGGAAGAGAACAGAGTTTTCAGCAGCTCCAAAACGTTTGCTTTCAGGTGGAAAACCTGAATTTCTGAGCTGTCACAATTAAAGCTGGAGATCTCCGGGGGTGTGGAGGCAGCAGCTCAGCCCCTGGAGCTTTGCAATCCGAGCAGGGAGAGACACAGGGAGCTCCTGCAACACCCCCCCGGCCTCCCTGGCTGCTGCTTCACCCACTCCAGCACCACACTGGAAGAATTAAACGGCTCTTGACTGGTTCTCAACCTGCTGCACAAAAAGGGCCCTGAAGATTAAAGAGAGGGAGCAGGGGAGTTAATTAAAAGCAGCATTTGCTTTCAGCCCACAGGGTGTTGCGGCAGAATTCCGTGAAGAAAGGAGGAAAAATGCCCAGTCTTTGTGCCTGTGCCTTTCCCGGGGTTCCCCTCCTGCTCTGGCAGGGATTTGGGGGATTTGTCACCACCCTGGCTCTTATCTCCAGCCATTCCAGGTTCCCCAGCACATCCAACAGCAAATCCAGAGTTCCAAGTCGCTGAACAGTTTGGAAAATCATCCTGGAGAGCCGAGGGAAGGAGGCACAAGGCAGGCACGACTTCACTTGTGGGCAAATATATCTTAATATTCTGCATTAACATTGAACAACCCGAAGCAGCAGCACCAATCCCAGCAGCAATTGCACTGCCCCAAGGAGATTCCTGGGAATTAGATAAACTAACAGGTCTGATTGACAAGAGGGGCTTCCCACAGCCCTCCCTCAGCCCTGAAATCCCTGGATACGGTGTCCAGCCTTGGCTTGGGCAAAGCCCCAAGGGCTCATCAACCCAAATGTTCCTTCGTGTGCAAATCACTGACTCGGACTTTACTTGTTATTTAACCCTTGGGAACCAGGCCCTGGAAAACTGGGGGAAGGGAGCTGAGAAAGCTTTTGAACGATTTCTGAGGGTGTGTTTTGCATCCTCAGAGCTGAAAAAAACCTTTTCACCTTTTCTGAGGGTGTGTTTTGCACACTCAGAGCTGAGAAAGCTTTTTAACCCTTTCTGGGTGTGTGTTCTGCACACTTGGAGCTGAAAAAACCTTTTAACCTTTTCTGAGGGTGTGTTTTGCACACTCAGAGCTCAGAAAGATTTTTAATCTTTTCTGAAAGTTTTTTTTACCCTTGGAGCTGAGAAAGCTTTTTATCCCTTTCTGGGTGTGTGTTTTGTACACTCGGAGCTGAGAAAGCTTTTTAACCCTTTCTGAGTGTTCTTTGCACACTCAGGAACTAAAAAAGCTCTTTAACCTCTTCTGAAAAAGCTTTTTAACACTTTCTGAAAGTTTTCTTTACCCTTGGAGCTGAGAAAGCTTTTTAACCTTTCCTGGCTGTTCTTTGCACACTCAGAGCTGAGAAAGCTTTTTAACCCTTTCTGGGTGTTCTTTGCACACTTGGAGCTGGAAAAAAACTTTTTAACCTTTTCTGGGTGTGTGTTTTGCACACTCAGAGCTCAGAAAGATTTTTAATCTTTTCTGAAAGTTTTTTTTACCCTTGGAGCTGAGAAAGCTTTTTAACCTTTTCTGAGGGTGTGTTTTGCACACTCAGAGCTGAGAAAGCTTTTTATCCCTTTCTGGGTGTGTGTTTTGCACACTTGGAGCTGAAAAAGCTTTTTAACCCTTTCTGAGTGTTCTTTGCACACTCAGGAACTGAAAAAGCTCTTTAACCTTTTCTGAAAAAGCTTTTTAACGTTTTCTGAACGTTTTCTTTACCCTCGGAGCTGAGAAAGCTTTTAACCCTTTCTGAGTGTGTGTTTTGCACACTCAGAGCTGAGAAAGTTTTTTAACCTTTCCTGGCTGTTCTTTGCACACT
>NW_020923178.1:2611-5328 GCF_003984885.1 Neopelma chrysocephalum
AGAGCTGAGAAAGTTTTTTAACCTTTCCTGGCTGTTCTTTGCACACTTGGAGCTGAGAAAACTCTTTTTTTTTTTTTTTTTCCCCTCTGGAGGAATCCTGCACAGCTGAAAACACCACGGGAGCAATTTTCCCTTCTCGTTTCTGAATGTATTGAAAGCAGAGAGGCAAAGGGTGTGAATTGAAATGAAGGCAAGGCAAATTAACCCAGCAATCCCTGCAGGATCTGCCCGGCTCTGCCTTTCCCATCCATCCTGAGCTGTCTGACCAACAGGTGCCCAATTTTGAAAATTGCCCAGCCTTTCTCCAGCAGACACAACACAGCTAAATAAATATAGCAGGGGGATGATGATGGCTCTTCTCGAGCTCTAATGCAATTTTAGAGGCTGCCATGGACGGCTCGACCGGAGTTTTGATGGGAAGAGGAGGAAATATCCATTATCCAGTGCCTGGTATATATTCCTGAGGCTGGAAAGACCTTGATTGCACAGCCAGCAAAGGCTCTGCTCCTGCAGAGGATGACATGCAGGCAAATTTGTTCCTTCATTGGCAGCTCTGAACGTTATCTGGGTGGGTCAGATAATCTATCTAGATAAACTAACAATTTTCTCCCATAGCTGCAGCATTGTGCCATAGGAACATCCATTAGCAGTGACAATAATACTTTAATTTTCAACTCCAACAGGCCTGCAGTTCTGTCAGAGATTGGTGTTTCCAGCACCGTGCAAGGATGGCTGGATGGGCAGATAGACTGATGGATATTCAATTATGATCAAATAAAGCTGATATGTAATATTTATTTCTCGCAGAGCAGTTCTGTAAGAAGTTGATGGAAAAAGGAGGCAGAGTTTTGCCACCTAGAAAAGCTTTGATGCAGAAATCACTTCTTTGTCTCCATCTTAAGAAGGAAAACACAACCAAATCTCACAGCAATCAGAAGTTTAGGGTTTGAAAATGGCTCTGAATGTTTTGGGGGCTGGTGAATTATCTGAGGAGAGGGATCTCCAGCCATGGAAAAATTAAACATCTAATCCAAGCTGGGTGTTGCTACAGAAGGCAAAAATCACACCCTTGGGATAGAGGTGCCCCAAGCCCCACATGAACTCCCCCTTTGCCACCCCCAGACCGGGCTGAAAATCTCCCTGGAGGTGCCAGTGTCTCCCTGGGATGGAAGAGGAGCCCAGAGAGTCAGTTTGGAGAGACTCCTTGGAAACTTTATTGATGTAAATGAATTTTAATTGAAATCTCAGAATCTTTGAGGTTGGAAAAGCCCCTCCCAGCCCATGGATCCCCCCTGTGCCCGATGCCCACCTTGTCCCCCAGCCCAGAGCACTGAGTGCCACGGCCAGGCCTTCCTGGGACACCTCCAGGGGTGGGGACTCCAAACCTCCCTGGGCAGCCCCTGCCAATGCCTGACCACCCTTTCCAGGAGGAAATTCCTGCTGATGTCCAACCTGACCCTGCCCTGGCACAGCTGGAGGCCGTTCCCTCTCCTCCTGTCCCTTGTTCCCTGGGAGCAGAGCCCGACCCCCCCCGGCTCCCCCCTCCTGTCAGGGAGTTTTGGGGAGCCAGAAGGTCCCCCCTGAGCCTCCTTTTCTCCAAGGATGTTTTAGGCCATGGAACCCAAGTCCCAGAAGAGCCCTGAGCTCTGGATCAGGATGGATCAGGAATGAGTGACCACCTCAAGTTGCTGGAGGTTTGGGGGGCTCAGGAGCTGCTGCCCCAACCTGTCCCACATCCCTGCATCCCCCCCTCCATCCAGGACACTTCATCCTCCTCTCTCACTGATCCTCCTCTCTCACTGCCCCCCTGGGCACCAGCAAAGCTCTGCTGAAGTTGCTGAGCCCTGGTTTTGGGTGAGGTCACAAGGACTTTGCTTTCTCCTGCTTTGCCTTTCCCTGCTGCTCCTTCCCCCTCTGCTGGTGGCTGGGCTGTGGAATAACCTTCACCCTCTTCCTCTTCACTAGGAATATTTCCCTAGAAGGTGGAAAAGTGGATTTAGGGGAGCCCAGACTTTTAAGGGGAGGGACTCTGCCCAAACAAAACCCTCTGTGCAATCCCAGGGAGCAGGTTTAGCTCAAAATCAAAGCAAAAAAAGTGTAAAACCCGGGTTTTACTGGAGCCAGGCAGTGGATCCAAACTCAGGAAACTATTCTAAGGCTGACAATTTTATCATTTAATTAACCATTGCTGTTAATGGGCTTGTTGTGTCACTGCTTGACTCACACAAATTGTTTCCCTGACATTCCTGGGCCTGGATTCGTGGAGAATTGTTCCTTGTGCGGATTTGCCCTTATCAACTGTGGCTCCAGGCTGTAATTCCTCTTCCTTACAAACACAGGTCCCTGCAGGATTGCCAGGGCTCATTAGGGCATGTGGATAATGGGATATTTTTATCCATGATAATTAAGTAATTATCCCATGTAATGGAGAGAGGGGTCAGTTGTGCCCAGGCTGCTGCCATTTGCACTGTGGCAAGGAAATGAGAATATTTCCATGTCTTTTCCTTTATTTTCTCTTTTCCTTTATTTTCTCTTTTCCTTTCCTTTCCTTTCCTTTCCTTTCCTTTCCTTTCCTTTCCTTTCCTTTCCTTTCCTTTCCTTTCCTTTCCTTTCCTTTCCTTTCCTTTCCTTTCCTTTCCTTTCCTTTCCTTTCCTTTCCTTTCCTTTCCTTTCCTTTCCTTTCCTTTCCTTTCCTTTCCTTTCCTTTCCTTTCCTTT
>NW_020923179.1:0-2925 GCF_003984885.1 Neopelma chrysocephalum
GCTGGGCCGGCTTTTATGCTGCTCCTGCAGGGGCGGCACAGCCTTGGTCCAGGCCCTTGGGGCATTTCTCAGTCAGCAGCTCTTGTCTGGCCCAGCCTGGCAAGTCCTGAACTGGGCGCTGTTTTCGTTCCCCACCTCTGCAATGTCATGTCCTGCTCTTGAGGCCGTGTCCATCTGACCTTGGCGGCAGCTTTTGAGATTGAGCTGTAATTGGGAGGATTTCCATGGGAAGTGCATTTCAGGGAGGTTTGTAGACATGACCAAAGCTTTGGAGGCAGAGGTGTCATCAGTGAGGTTAGCTCATGGCCCTCGTGTGCTGTGGTTTGTGGTTCTGTTGTGCAGAGTGAACCCTCTTCTATGTGACTGGATGAAAATAAATCATTTTACTGCACCCAGGAATGCTGAGGGAGCTGGTTTTTGTTCCTGGGAGTTCACTCTCCCAAAACCTGGAAAGGTCATGGTGCCTGGGAGCACTTCCTGAGGGCTGAAAGAGAGCTCCTGGCTTGGTTTGTGGAGGAAGAGCAGCAGTGACTCCCTGGAGAACTGGCATGTGGTCAGGCTGCCCTCATTCCCAGGGTTACGGTCTTTTGGATCTCTCACATTTACAGGACATGATACTCTGTCATTGAAACTGTATTGCATGATGTCATTTACAAGTTGAATAAACAAACAACAGAGTGGGCTTGGTCCCTGTTTGCCCAGTCCTATTTGCAGGTCAAATCTCTTCTACAGCATTCATGGCGTAAGGTTTCATAACCCATAACCCATAAGGCTGAATATTGTTTTCCCATGAGCAGAACCCCATAATGAGTAGCAGAAGGTCAGTGGGCTCCTCTCTCCTGCTCTGTCATGGTCCAAGTGTTCCTTTATGAGCCAGGGAAGCATGAAAGCCTCAGCAGTGCAGCTGCTGCTGGTGGATCTGGTTCAGGAGCTGTTTTGGGGGAGCTGATGTTCTGACCCTTGCAGGCTGGAGCTTTGGTCTTACACCATTTCCATCCGTTCCTGTATTCTGACAGCACTGCCAGGGGCAAAGAAGAGCCTTCAGGAGAGGGCAATTTGCAGGGGACAGTGGCTGCCCGATGGCCTTTGGCTCTTGCTGGCCACTTGTCCTGCTTGCAGAGCATGGATCAAAATCTGGGAGAGAAGTGGCGCTGCCCTGGAGCCCTGGGGCCCAGCGCTGGGGATGGGTCAGCAGGCAGATGGAGCCCCAGTCACTGTCCCCCTTGGAGCTCTGTCATCCCCCAGGGCTTCCCCCAGGGCTGCCTGTGCTGCTCATGCCCAGCTGGACAATTGTCTTGTCCAGGAGGGTGCAGTGAGGGACAGGAGCATCAACCTGACTAAAAGCCCAACAAACTGCATCCCCCACATTCCCTTCATGCGTGAGTGAAGGGGCATAAACACAGAAGGATATGAAATGAGGCAGGAGAGACTTTCCCTTAGTGAGCCCACCCTGACTGTTCCTGATGGTTGCATTGTCCTTTCCATGCCTTCCAGTTCCACCCTGTAGGATCTTCTGCCCAATTTTCCAGGTGCTCCGGATAGACGGACAGGTTTGCAGTTCCCTGCATCTTCTCTGAGTGCCTTTGCTAAGTGGGGCTGAGTTGGGCTGATTGCAGCCTGCCAGGAGCTGTGCTGAGTGCCAGCAGCTGCCTAAATGCAGGGGAGCTGAGTGTGCTGAGGGTTGTCCCCCAGGGCAGCAGAGGTGTTGGGGAGGAAGAGGAGGGGAGGCAGGAAGGGGATGTGTGGCTGGGCGTTGCTGGGGCTGCAGGGCCTGGCAGGCCAGAGGCAGCTGGGCCAGTGCAGGGCTGGGCTGGGGGTGCCAGGGAGTCCGGGGGTCTCAGGGATCCCCCCAGAGAGGGGAGTTGTGTCACTGGATGTGCAATAGTCCTCGGGGAAAGATGGGGTGAAGCCTGGAGTGCTGAGGGATCGATCTGCTGTCCTGACCATGCAGGAATCTCCTGGAGTTCAGTGAGGAAAGATGCCAAGTCTTGTTTCTGGGTCAGAAGACCAGAACAGGGACACCAAGACACAGAATTGTCTGGAGGATTTTTCATAGACGAGAAGCTGAGAGAGCTTGGAGTGCCAGGGGACGAGGACAGACTGGGGGTGTCATCAGTGTGTAAATCCCTGATGTCAGGGAATGAAGCTGAGGGAGCCCAGCCCTTGTCAGCAATGCCCTGGTGCGGGACAAGAAGCCCTTGCCCAGGTGAAAAGAGGTGGAATTCCATGGGAAAGGAAGCCAAGGCTTCTTCAGTGTGTGGGTGTTGACAGAGTGGAAGAGGTGGCAGGTCCTACTGGGACATCTAAAGCTGAACTGCACATGGTCCTGGAAAGCCTGCTCATGCTGGCCCTGCTTGAGCAGGGGGTTAAAGCAGCTGCAGTCCAGAGTTGCTGCCCAACAGGAGGATTTTGTGCCTCTGTTTGCTGGCAGGGTTGAGGAGTCCTGCTGGGGAATAGTTTGTGCAGTGTGTGCTGGATGCCAGAGCCCTTGGTGTGGCGTGCACAGGTAAGAGCAGTGTTGTGTGGAAGCCTTTGGTGTAGCAGGAGATGGGCTGGTCCCCTGCTACGAAAGGACCCTCAAGCTGTGCCAGTCTGTGTGTTGTTGGTGGTGTCCTATTTGTTAAGAAGGGTCTTGTGGCTTTTGTGCACCCACCCCAATAGACTTTTGAGCCCTGGCTTTGTGCCAAGGGAGTTTGTGAGACAACTGGGAGAAAAAATGAAAAGGAGTCATGAGAGGCTGTGATGCAGGAGAACTTTATTGAGACAAAAGAGTGAAAAGAGAGGAGCAGCCAGTGGAAGGGAGAAGGTCTGAGGTGCAAGCAGAGAGACCATCAGCCGAGGTGCTTTGCTTGCAGGAGGTATTGGTGCAAGAGTGAGAAGGTGCAGGGGTGTCAGCTGTGGTGGCAAGGCCCCTCAGCAGGTGGA
>NW_020923180.1:0-2187 GCF_003984885.1 Neopelma chrysocephalum
CCACCTCACCTGGCTCCACCTCTCCATCCCATATGGCCCCGCCCACCGCACCTGGTTCCACCAACCCTGTCCCATATAGCCCCACCCATCTCACCTGGCTCCACCCCCTCACCCCATATAGGTCCACCCACCTCACCTGGCTCCACCCACCCCTGTCCCATATGGCCCCGCCCATCTCACCTGGCTCCACCCCCTTGTCCCGTATGGCCCCGCCCACCTCACCTGAGCCCCCTCACCTGTCTGTGGGTGGCCTTGAGCCCCGCCCGCCTCACCTGGCTCCACCCCCTCATCCCATATGGCCACACCCACCTCACCTGGCCCCACCCACCTCCCCTGGCCCCGCCCCCTCACCTGCCTGCGGGCGGCCTCGAGCTGTTCCCGCCCGGCCTGGGCGCGGCCCAGCTGCTGCTGCAGGTGATTGGCCCTGCGCACCTGGGCCAGGTGTCTCTCCTCCAGGGCCCGCCCCCGGCGCCGCAGCTCCGCCGCCGCCTGAGCCCGGCCCCGGAACGAGGCCACCGCCGCCTCCAGGTGACCCGCCCGCGCCGCCGACGCCCTGAGGGGGCACAGGTGAGCACAGGTGAGCACAGGTGAGCCCAGGTGAGCTCAGTGACCCCCACACCAGTACAGGTGTGACCCCCACCACCGCCTCCAGGTGCCCCGCCCACGCCGCCGATGCCCTAGGGGGACAGGTGAGCTCAGGTGAGCCCAGGTGACCCTCACACCTGTACAGGTGTGACCCCCACCGCCGCCTCCAGGTGCCCCGCCCACGCCACCGACGCCCTGAGGGGGACAGGTGAGCTCAGGTGACCCCCACACCTGTACAGGTGTGACCCCCCATACACCTGTACAGGTGTGACCCCCAATACACCTGAAACCAGGTATGAGGTCCTCATACCCCAGGTGGGACCCCCAATACACCTAAGCACAGGTGCCCCGCCCGCGCTGCCGACGCCCTGAGGGGGCACAGGTGAGCTCAGGTGAGCCCAGGTGAGCTCAGGTGACCCTCACACCTGCACAGGTGTGACCCCAAATACACTTGAGTGCAGGTAGATGCCCACCCACCGCCGCCTCCAGGTGCCCCCGCCCGCGCCGCCGACACCCTGAGGGGGGACAGGTGAGCTCAGGTGAGCCCAGGTGTGACCCCCCATACACCTGTACAGGTGTGACCCCAAATACACCTGAGAGACCTGAGCACAGGTATGGGGTCACTGTCCCTCCAGGTGCCCCACCTGCGCCGCCAACACCCTGCGGGGGGGACAGGTGAGCTCAGGTGCGCCTTTACCTGCCCAGAACCCCCCTTACCTGCCCAGGTGCCCCCTCACCTGAGAAGCTCCACCTCGTCTCGCAGCACCTGGGCCTCGCCCGCCTTCACCTGCAGCTCCTGCGCCTTCACCTGCAGCCCCCGAGCCTCCCGCTCCAGGTGAGAGCAGCGCACCTGCAGCTCCTCCCGCCCGCTCTCCAGCCTGGGGGGACAGGTAAGGACAGGTGAGGGGTCTCAGGTGAGCTGGGGGGTCACAGGTGAGCTGGGGGGGCACAGGTGAGCTCAGAGATCCCCCCAGGTGTGTCACACCTGCAGCTCCTCCTGCCCGCTCTTCAACCTAGGGGGACAGGTAAGGACAGGTGAGGGGCAGGTGAGGGACAGGTAAGGGACAGGTGAGAGACAGGTGAGAGACAGGTGAGGGACAGGTGAAGGGTCACAGGTGAAGGGTCACAGGGAGGGGACACAGGTGAGGGGTCACAGGTGAAGGATCAGAGGTGAGGGGCACAGCTGAGGTGGGAGAGTCCCACCAGGTGAGGGAGGGGCACAGGTGAGTCTGGGGCCCCCCCAGGTGAGTCTGGAGCTCTCCCAGGTGAGTCTGGGGCTCCTCCAGGTGAGTGTGGGGCCCCCTCAGGTGAGTCTGGAGCTCCCCCAGGTGAATCAGAGGCTCCTCCAGGTGAGTCTGGGGCCCCCACAGGTGACTCAGGGACTCTCCCAGGTGAGTATGGAGCTCTCCCAGGTGAGTCCGGGGCCCCGCCAGGTGACTCTGGGACTCCCCCAGGTGAGTGTGGGACCCCGCCAGGTGAGTCTGGAGCTTTCCCAGGTGAGACTGAGGGGGCACAGGTGAGTCTTAGGAGACACAGGTGAGTCTGGGGCCCCCCCATGTGAGTCAGGGGCTCCCCAGGTGAGTGTGCCCCCCCCCCAGGTGA
>NW_020923181.1:0-118 GCF_003984885.1 Neopelma chrysocephalum
CCAAATCACCCCAAAATCCGGCCCTGGACACACCCGGGACCCCCAAAACCCCCCAAATCACCCCAAAATCCGGCCCTGGACACACCCAGGACCCCCAAAACACCCCCAAATCACCCCA
>NW_020923181.1:218-886 GCF_003984885.1 Neopelma chrysocephalum
CCCCCCCCCCCCAGCATCCCCTTGAGACCCCCATGGGACCCCCCCAGGACCTTCCACACCCTCTACATCTCCTTGAGACCCCCCAGGACCCCCCCGGGACCCCCAAGGACCTCCCTGGGACAACCTGGGACCCCCCCTGGACCCCCCCTGGGACCTCCCCCACCCTCAGCATCCCCTTGAGACCCCCCGGCACCCCCCCACGAGGGGTCTTGCACGGGGGGGGGGTCTTTGCAGGAGGGGTCGTTCATGAGGGGGAGGGTCTTACACGAGGGTCTCACACGGGGTGGGGGGGATTTTGCCTTGGGGGGGGAGGGGGGACAGCGGCCGTTTTTTGGGTTCCCCCCCCCTTCCTTCCCCCTCGCCCCCCCCAAACGTGTCCCGCGGTGGCACCTCCGGAAGCGGCTCCGGAAACACCCGCGGGGCCCCAAAACCCCTCCAAATCACCCCAAAATCCGGCCCTGGACACACCTGGGATCCTCAAACCCCCCCAAATCACCCCAAAATCCGGCCCCTGACACACCCGGGACCCCCAAAACCCCCCCAAATCACCCCAAATCACCCCAAAATCCGGCCCTGGACACACCCGGGACCCCCAAAACCCCCCAAATCACCCCAAAATCCGGCCCTGGACACACCCAGGACCCCCAAAACACCCCCAAATCACCCCA
>NW_020923182.1:0-2344 GCF_003984885.1 Neopelma chrysocephalum
GGGTTTGAGGTCCCCAAAGGGGGTTTGAGGTCCCCAAAGTGGGTTTGAGGGCCCCAAAGGGTTTTGAGGTCCCCAAAGGGGGTTTGAGGTCCTCAAAGGGGGTTTGAGGTCCCCAAAGGGGGTTTGAGGTCCCTAAAGTTGGTCTGAAAGTCCCTAAGGTTGGTTTTAAGGTCCCCATAGGTGGTTTGAAGGTCCCCAAGGTTGGTCTGAAGCTCCTTAGGGTTGGTTTGAAGGTCTCCAAAGTTGGTTTTAAGATCTCCAAAGTTGGTCTGAAGGTCCCCAAAGGTGGTTGGAAGGTCCCCAGAGACGTTTCAAAGGTTATTGTAGGGTCCCCAAGGTTGGTCTGAAGGTCCCCAAAGTTGGTTTAAAGATCTCCAAGGTTGGTTTGAAGGTCCCCAAAGGTGGGTTCAAGTTTCCCAATATCCCCAAGGTTGGTTTGAAGGTCCCCAAAGTTGGTTTAAAGATCTCCAAGGTTGGTTTAAAGATCTCCCAAGGTTGGTCTGAAGGTCCCCAAGGTTGTTCTGAAGGTCTCCAAAGATGGTTTGAAGGTCCCCAAAGTTTGTTTGAAGGGCCCTAAAGTTGGTCTGAAGGTCCCCAAGGTTGGTTTAAAGATCTCCAAGGTTGGTCTGAAGGTCCCCAAAGTTGTTCTGAAGGTCCCCAAAGTTGATCTGAAGCTCCCTAAGGTTGGTCTGAAGGTCCCCAAAGGTGGCTTCAAGTTTCCCAATACCCCCAAGGTTGGTTTGAAGGTCCCCAAAGTTGCTCAGAAGGTCCCCAAAGCTACTTCCAAGACCCCCCAACCCCCTCTAAAAACCCCCCACCCAAAATTGATCTTCCTCCCCTCCCTCCCAAGGCCAAAGCGGCGCCGGCAACAACTGGGCCAAGGGCCACTACACGGAAGGGGCGGAGCTGGTGGACTCGGTGCTGGACGTGGTGCGCAAGGAGGCCGAGAGCTGCGACTGCCTGCAGGGCTTCCAGCTCACCCACTCGCTGGGCGGCGGCACCGGCTCGGGCATGGGCACCCTGCTCATCTCCAAGATCCGCGAGGAGTACCCCGACCGCATCATGAACACCTTCAGCGTGGTGCCGTCGCCCAAGGTGTCGGACACGGTGGTGGAACCCTACAACGCCACCCTCTCCGTCCACCAGCTGGTGGAGAACACCGACGAAACCTATTGCATCGACAACGAGGCCCTCTACGACATCTGCTTCCGCACCCTCAAGCTGACCACGCCCACCTACGGCGACCTCAACCACCTGGTGTCGGCCACCATGAGCGGCGTCACCACCTGCCTGCGCTTCCCCGGGCAGCTCAACGCCGACCTGCGCAAGCTGGCGGTCAACATGGTGCCCTTCCCGCGCCTCCACTTCTTCATGCCGGGGTTTGCCCCGTTGACCAGTCGGGGGAGCCAACAGTACCGGGCCCTCACCGTGCCCGAGCTCACCCAGCAGGTGTTCGACGCCAAGAACATGATGGCGGCCTGCGACCCGCGGCACGGCCGTTACCTCACCGTTGCCGCCGTCTTCCGCGGCCGCATGTCCATGAAGGAGGTGGACGAGCAGATGCTCAACGTGCAGAACAAGAACAGCTCCTACTTCGTGGAGTGGATCCCCAACAACGTGAAGACGGCCGTGTGCGACATCCCGCCGCGGGGCCTCAAGATGGCCGTCACCTTCATCGGCAACTCCACCGCCATCCAGGAGCTCTTCAAGCGCATCTCGGAGCAGTTCACGGCCATGTTCCGCCGCAAGGCCTTCCTGCACTGGTACACGGGCGAGGGCATGGACGAGATGGAGTTCACCGAGGCCGAGAGCAACATGAACGACCTGGTCTCCGAGTACCAGCAGTACCAGGACGCCACGGCCGAGGAGGAGGAGGATTTCGGCGAGGAGGCCGAAGAGGAGGCTTGAGGAGAGGAGGAGGAGTTGTTGTCGTGGAGTCCCCTCCCCTTGTGTGTCGTCCCGGAGAGCCGGGGGCAGCTGAGGCGCCGCGCGGCCCCCGGCGGCGTCATCGGCGGCCTCGGTGGCGGCGGAGGGTCCCCAACCTTCATCATGGGCATTGGAGAGTCCCCAGTCTTGGTCATGGTCAATGGAGAGTCCCCACAGTCATTGGAGAGTCCCCAACCTTCATCATGATGATCCTCAAGTCCTTGCTCTTCTTCATCATCGTGGAGATTCTTCAACGTTCATCGTTGACATTGAAGAGTCCCCAGCCTTGGTCATGGTCAACAGAGAGTCCCCAACCTTCATCATGGTCAATGGAGAGTCCCCAACCTTGGTCATGGTCAATGGAGAGTCCTCAACCTTCATCATGATGATCCTCAAGTCTTTGCTCTTCTTCATCATC
>NW_020923182.1:2354-2556 GCF_003984885.1 Neopelma chrysocephalum
TCAATGGAGAGTCCCCACAGTCATTGGAGAGTCCCCAACCTTCACCATGAACATTGGAGAGTCCCCACAGTCAATGGAGAGTCCCCAACCTTCATCATGGACATTGGAGAGTCCCCAATCTTAGTCATGGTCAATGGAGAGTCCCCAGTCATTGAAGAGTCCCCAACCTTGGTCATGGTCATTGGAGAGTCCCCAACCTTGG
>NW_020923182.1:2566-3097 GCF_003984885.1 Neopelma chrysocephalum
GGAGAGTCCCCAACCTTGGTCATGGTCATTGGAGAGTCCCCAACCTTCATCATGATGATCCTCAAGTCTTTGCTCTTCTTCATCATCATGGAGAACGTCCAACGTTCATCGTTGACATTGGAGAGTCCCCAACCTTGGTCATGGTCAATGGAGAGTCCCCAACCTTCACCATGGGCATTGGAGAGTCCCCCACCTTGGTCATGGTCAATGGAGAGTCCCCACAGTCATTGGAGAGTCCCCAACCTTCACCAAGGACATTGGAGAGTCCCCACAGTCATTGGAGAGTCCCCAACCTTCACCATGGGCATTGGAGAGTCCCCAACCTTCATCATGGTCATTGAAGAGTCCCCAATCTTGGTCATGGTCATTGGAGAGTCCCCAACCTTCATCATGATGATCTTCGAGTCTTTGCTGTTCTTCATCATCATGGAGATTCTTCAACATTCATCATTGACATTGAAGAGTCCCCAGCCTTCATCGTGGGCATTGGAGAGTCCCCAACCTTGGTCATGGTCAATGGAGAGTCCCCAA
>NW_020923183.1:0-1259 GCF_003984885.1 Neopelma chrysocephalum
CTATAGGAATTAAACCTCTCAATCCAATAGAAGTCCCCTTACTAAACCCCGCTATCCTCCTAGCCTCAGGAGTCACTGTTACATGAGCACACCACAGTATTACAGAAGGCAACCAAAACCAAGCCACCCAAGCTCTACTTTTAACCGTACTACTAGGATTCTACTTCACTACACTCCAAGCCATAGAATACTATGAAGCCCCATTCTCAATTGCTGATGGAGTGTATGGATCAACATTCTTTGTAGCAACAGGGTTCCACGGACTCCATGTAATTATCGGATCATCCTTCCTCTTAATCTGCCTTCTCCGCCTTATCAAATTCCACTTCACACCCAACCATCACTTCGGCTTTGAAGCAGCAGCCTGATACTGACATTTCGTTGATGTTATTTGACTCTTCCTCTATATAACTATCTACTGATGAGGATCTTGCCTTTCTAGTATATTAATTACAATTGACTTCCAATCTCTAGAATCTGGATTAAAACCAGAGAAGGGCAATTAACATAATTCTCTTCATACTAACCATATCTCTTTCACTATGTGTAATCTTAATTACATTAAACACTTGACTAGCCCAAGTAACCCAGACTCAGAAAAGCTTTCCCCATATGAATGCGGTTTTGACCCATTAGGATCCGCCCGTCTCTGGTTTTAATCCAGATTCTAGAGATTGGAAGTCAATTGTAATTAATATACTAGAAAGGCAAGATCCTCATCAGTAGATAGTTATATAGAGGAAGAGTCAAATAACATCAACGAAATGTCAGTATCAGGCTGCTGCTTCAAAGCCGAAGTGCTGGTTGGGTGTGAAGTGGAATTTGATAAGGCGGAGAAGGCAGATTAAGAGGAAAGATGATCCGATAATTACATGGAGTCCGTGGAACCCTGTTGCTACAAAGAATGTTGATCCATACACTCCATCAGCAATTGAGAATGGGGCTTCATAGTATTCTATGGCTTGGAGTGTAGTGAAGTAGAATCCTAGTAGTACGGTTAAAAGTAGAGCTTGGGTGGCTTGGTTTTGGTTGCCTTCTGTAATACTGTGGTGTGCTCATGTAACAGTGACTCCTGAGGCTAGGAGGATAGCGGTGTTTAGTAAGGGGACTTCTATTGGATTGAGAGGTTTCATTCCTATAGGGGGTCATTGTCCTCCGAGTTCTGGAGTTGGGACTAAGCTGGAATGAAAAAATGCTCAGAAGAATCCTAGGAAAAAGAAAGCTTCGGATGTAATAAATAAAATTATCCCGTAACGTAG